>NC_060267.1:163174158-163254918 GCF_021613505.1 Equus quagga
GAGGCTTTTTCAGAAATCCTTGAGGCTGAGCAGGAGCAAAGGGGGATAATGTATCTGAAATTGTTGGGAAATGAATAATGTTTTTAAAACATTCTAAGTAATACAAATGGACTAAAACGATTTGAAAAATCCCAGTATTTCAGTGATCAACTCGTTGAACTTGGAGTGGCTAAGAATTACTTAAGAGTGAAAACAATGGAAAGACCATCAAGAGAAAATAATGTTAGGTTTAAATTATACGCAAATTAAAAAGCTTCAGAGTGTTGAAAAGCAAGATAATTGAGTTAAAAAATACATACATATGGCAGACAAAAGTGTGATGTCTTTAATTATGAAAAACTCCTCTCTTGGAACAATAAAAAGGCACACTAAAATAAAAGGAATATTATAATTATTGACAATAATATTAAGTTTTTAAAAATGTTACATTTTTGCTGGGCACCCTTCTGAGGGCTTGTCGTCTATTTTAATCCTCATAGTAACTTTCTTTTAAGTAGTTGCTATCGTTATTATTGTTATTCTATTTTATAGATGAGGAAACAGAGGCACCAGGGAGGTTATGTAAGTTGCCCGTGCTTGCACAGCTAGTAAGTAACTGGTAAATTGTGTACTGTTTCTGAACGCATGACTGTCTTTTTTGATCCCAAGAGTATGGCTCTGGTGTCCATTCTGTTAACCACTATCCTATACTGCTTATAATAGGCAAAGTAAAAGAAAGGAAGTTTTAATAAAGAAGAAATAAAATGACCCAAAAACATTAAGAATTTTCAGTTTCAGTAATGAAACAAATTAAAATAAAAATGAAATATTTTCTCTTATGAACAGAGTGGTGAGAATAAGAAATTTTCGCGGAGTGGTGGTAGGAATGTATTTCTTCCCGTATTTGGAGTGTGTGTCCCATTTGGCGTACTTAGCTACAAGCCCCTGCTGGCGGAAGACTTGGGATGATCTGGGGTCAGTGCTACAGAGCTGAGGCTGGAAGTTCTCTTAGTCGTGGCAGGAGGGAGTGTAACATTGTTTTGGTAACACTTTTGTAAAACTCTGGAGAAGATGTAGCTTGCTCCACAGTCAGGGTTTTGAACTTTAGGTGTGCAGTTGTTTACGTTACTGGCTCTCAGATAGCATAGTGTACAAGGCTGTCCTTTCTCAAAATGAGTAGAGTCTGGCCAGTGACAACTGCTTGTATATATATGATGGAGGGTTTTTAGAGGCTTTCTTTTAAGGAAGTCTCTCTGAAGGGATTGCCACGGTTTCAACTTTGACAATTAATTTTAAATTATAAGTTTATTGTGGCATTATGAAATTTGAGAGAAAATTTCATAAAGCTGTACTCAGTAGCCTCAACTGTTGACAAATGATTCTTGATGTTTAGCTTGATACAAGATGCAGGGAATATAGGTCTACTTCCTTTATTCACATTCAGTAAATGGTTTGGGACAATTAATTTCCAATTGTTTCCCAGTAGAGCAGATTTACTTGTATATTAATGAGGCACAGGTGTTAGGCCCCTGGTGTCTGCGTGCCTGGGAGGCATATTTCAGTTGTTTATCTACTCAGCCATAGGTACTGCAAGGTACTCAAGCTTGCCTTTAACAGTTTTTACAGTGAGGCTTTTTAATTTTTTGATTTTTTTTCAAATTTGCCTGCACCTGTTAAAATTTTAAAACTGATCATGTAGAAAGAAGTTGCAGAGATTTCAATAGTAAATAGCACTAAAAGTTAAAGAAAGGAGTGTTCTATTATATTTAACTACCAGCCTGACATTAAAGAGAAATGGGTTCATTTAAACAGATATTTCATGTGAGAAGCCCATATAAACAGTACACTTTTTTGTTGTGTATTTTTGGGGCAGGTACATCTTTGTCAGTGGCTAAAGGAGTCATATACTTATATTAATGTTCATCATTTTTTTCTTGTTTATTTACTGAACTGTACTACCAGCATTTTACAGGAAATGGAATAGCCTCCATAGACATTATGAATTTCAGTAGCTGGCATAATTATAGCGATCTACATATTCATTAAATCTACAGAAGAACTCTGTCCAAAAAGACAGCCATGCGTTCAGAAACAGTACACAACTAAATATATACGTTTTAAAAGTTGCATTTCTTAGACTTATTTAAAATTAATTTCCTGTAGCACTCCTCTCCAAGCAGAAGAATTTTAACAAAAGGATCCCCATGCTTTGGTTTCTTGCATATAGGAAAGAATGGGAAGAACTATTTGTAAACAACAATTACTTGGCAACAATAAGGCAGAAGGGGATTAATGGGCAGCTGAGAAGCAGCAGGTTCCGCAGCATTTGCTGGAAGGTAAGAAGAAAATATTTATTTACAGTTTGTGGTTGCAGTATATCAACACATTACCTGATGCCCTGGAAGATTACCCATGCAGGGGATCACTGAATTTTCCAAGAGACTTCACTCTCAATTTTTTGGCCATCATGTTTATCTTTCATAGGACATTTACTAATAAGGTTGAACCACCTTAGTCTTGAATAACTGGTGATGGTAAAGGAGGCATTTGAAATAACTGTCTTTTCATCTCATTTGATGGTGCAGAATCCAAAGCAACACCTTTACATTCCCCAGAGGCTTTTTCAGAAATCCTTGAGGCTGAGCAGGAGCAAAGGGGGATTAGCTTTCAGGTTCCTATTATATCAAGTGCTGTCATTTAGCCATCCTCCCTTTCTTCCTCATAAATAGCAGATGGGAAAAGGTTTTTCATATTTCTTTTACTAGAAACAGAAAGTGAAGGGCAGCAAGAAGGAAAAGTAGAAGGAAATTAGGTCAGTCTCCTTCCAATAGAAAGGGCCATTGGTTACCAAATCTAGTAATAATAATCTGCCTTTATCTTTTTAATTGTTTGGAAATACTGTCCCTTTTTGTTCTCTCAAAATGAATGAATTTAGGTTTAGACTCGTTTCTAAAATGACTTCTATTGAAAGTTTTTTAGGGTTTATCTGCATAAATTGAGCATACGGAGTCTGTGCAAGTAAAGACAGTAAGGAACACATGATGTATTAGACAGTTTTAGATTTAATAATTTAGATTTAATAATTAAAATACATTTTTCTTCTGTTAGATGCAGGCAGTAAAGGCAGGAGACCTGCTGCTAGATTATTTGTTTACAAATGTTTAGGCCCCACCCCCATTCCTTGTTGTTTAACTTTCAGTATCCTTCGTTTGCTAAAAATATATCAAGATTTATTTTAATGCTGTATTAAACTAAATTAAATCAAATTTGTCTTTTTAAGAATGCTTGTTATTTTCGTAAGCTGATTGCCAGTTGTAAATTACATTTTCTGCTGTAAAAGGAATGATTTCACTTCTCAGACTTTGTCCTCAGATTGTTCTTGTCTGTCCTTTACCAGCTTGTTTTAAGACAAATCTTAAACCTTGAAATTACTAATTGAACCTTGTGCCTATTAATACTCCCAACACCCCCATTAATATAAGACTGTAAAATGGGAGTTATGCTTGAACCTCAATGAATTTTTCTTGTTCATTTTTAATATAAATCCTGAAGGGAGGTTGATTCCATTTTGTGGTGTGGCTTTTGGGATCTTGTTTTTTGGCCTTTGTTTACTTTTTGAATTGTCCAAATATATATTTCTTAAATATCCCCAAATATAATTTATTGAGGATTAGAATGATGATATGAATATGGAATACCATGAATATGAACATCTCTTTCAGTTTTCTTGAGATCTGTTTGGCATAGTTTCACATTTTACTTATGATTTTTACAAAAGTTTCCATTTTTTTTCTTGACAGCTATTTCTTTGTGTTCTTCCTCAAGATAAAAGCCAGTGGATAAGTAGAATTAAAGAATTAAGAGCATGGTATAGCAACATTAAAGAGATAGTAAGTTGCCCTTTAATTCATGTTTTTTTATGTTTGCTTTAAAGTCCAGTAGCCTCTGATCTCTGCATGTTTTCTTTCTTTCTTTACCAGCACATCACAAACCCGAGGAAGGTTGTTGGCCAGCAAGACTTGATGATCAATAATCCCCTTTCACAAGATGAAGGGGTAAAGTTCTTCTTTATTTATATCTCAACCTCTTTTTCCCATAAGAATATACTTAGGAGATTGGTTATCAATCACCATGAAAGTATTGGTATTTTATACCAACTATTTTGTTTAACCCCAGATACTGTATCACCTAAAACTTGGTGGGAATTATTCCATGCTGTATACATAGTGTGTTGCAGGAAATTTATGATCTGTGTCTGTGGGACGGTACCCCAGAGGAGGAGTCCTAGGGTCTATAAGAACTAAGGGTAAAATAGAGCATAAAGATGAGGGTAGAACTATTTTATCAAGGTTGCAGTGGGAGAGGGGAGGCTGAGGAAAGTCTCCCTTGATGATAAAAATAGAGAAGAATTCACTTGGTTGGACTAACTCCCAGGAAGAAAAGCAACTATTTGTAATGAGTCTATGAAGAAGTTTTTAAAAATCAGCAAGATCAGGCCTGTTTCCACTCATATTCCAGGGGAGACTAGGTATAATTACTACTTTAGAGGTATTGGATAACTTCTTCAATTGCTGTTCTAATTTCTGTTTCCCTGCTAATAGAAATTTTTTTTCTAGTTAATATATGTTAGCATTTCTTTTCCTGATACCTACAATTATTATAATATAGTCTATGATATAACAGCATAAAATGTTAAGAAAGTTTTTAAACTTTGCTTAAATTTACATTTTAAAAACTACATAAAAATCTATTTGATTATAAAACCATCTTTGTAGAAAACGTTAGATGTCTTTCTTAGAGCCTCGGGAAGTCAGTTCAGGTTCAACTTGGGACCAGTTGGCCTGTGGCCCTTCTGTGATCCAAGTAGACTTTGTTGTTGTTGTATGGGTGGTAGCTGGTATATAGTAGTAAAAGTATCATTCACTTTAGGTAGGTAATATAAAAATTTAAAATATGTACAATAATTTCACTGGAAAAGTTGATGTTAGAATGAGGATGTGGTTCCAAGATTAAAGTAGATTTTAATAAAAATTATTCCAATTTTGGGTTTCCTATCTACAATGTGAAATAACTCAAAGAGTAGGATAAATTTAATAATTTAAATCATTAAATTGAGATCATAAAAGCCAAGCAAAAGTGTGAGATTATTTTAAATAGATTGTTCTCCTTATTTCAGAGTCTTTGGAACAAATTCTTCCAGGATAAAGAACTTCGATCAATGATTGAACAAGATGTCAAAAGAACGTATGTAGAAGTATTTACAAGTTACTTTCAATAATTCATATTGGTGTTACCTCTTTGTAATTTTAACAAAATACAAAATCCGTAGAGGAGCCTTGATCGAATGCGTTATTCTACTTGTGTTAATAACAGTGATTTCGGCCAGATTTTGATAATAATGATTATTTCCTATTCTTAAACTATAGGTTTCTGTGTTCCCTTTTTCAAAATAAAATAGTATTTTATCAGTTTTTCAATTTCCAACAATTATTTGAAGTTGTGCTTCTGATTAAGGTTGTATTATGTAGTCATAATATTGGTATTACTAGAAAAATTTATCTCTTGCTTTGAATACCTTTCTAATCAAATCGCTTTCTAAGTGACTGTTATTTTTATCCTCCTTGTTTCTTTTCCTCTTGAAGCCATTCATGTTTGCAGACAACCTCTTCTCTTAACCTACTCAGTATTTACCCTGTGGAAGAGTAGTTTCTTATTTATCATATAGTTAATATCCGCGACTTTTATTTACTGGACCTCGTCTTTCTGGGTCATGTAGTGAGATGCACATGGAATTTGTGTAGGAAGATTTTAGGGTAAGTTCTAGCAACAGAAGTTATAAGCTTGGGCAAACTACTCTCAGTGCACATCTTTCCCCCTCAGTCTTTTTCTGTAAAATGGGGATAATAGTAACTACCCCACAGGATTGTTGTAGATTAATGAGTGTATGTTATAATAGTAGTAAATTAGATACGTACGTTTTAGACTGTAAACCATCATGTAAATTTGAGTAAAGTTAATTTAATCATTAGGATCTAGGATGAGCCAGGCATATGCAGAGTCATGGGTATCTCTAGTGCCTTCTTCCAAGTCCTTCTGCCCCACTTCTAGTTCAGCTCCTTCTAGATCTATTGCAATGCCAAAGCCCCTGGCTCTCTCACGTTCATCTCTTTCCAGGTCCCAAAACCAGAATAATCAGATGACATAGACTGCTATTAAGGTTGTACTAGACATTTAAGAAATGAAATTTTCTATGTTAAAATGAAAATACGTAATAGGAATCATGGATTCAGAGTACAACAAAACCGTAGATACGTCGTAAAGGTAGCAGGTTGTAGGGGTGCGAGGTATGGGATCATTTTGATGAGCTTGAGTTAGCCAGTTAACCCAGGGGTAATGAGTTATTATAGGCAAGCTACTCTCAGAGGTGTTGGGTGGTAGTGCTTGATCCCTCTAGGATATAGTTTCAGAAAGTAGAATGCCATTGTATTGGTGCACAGGAGGTACTCAATAAATAATTATTGAATAAAAAAAGAAACGAATTTCCTTGTCAATCATTTAAGTAAGTAAGTAATCAGTGGCAGTGAAACAGGCCTCAGAAAAACAAAATGCACAGCATATATTGCTAACCAGCTAGTAAAGGCATCTCTTTCTAAAAAATGCTAGGCAGTTATCTTAGAAAACTTGACAGCTTCAGCTTGAAGTGGCTAATAAGAAGGATTAGAATCCATCTCTCTACTGTCATCAAATGGAAATGGACGCATCCTGGCGCTAGGCAGAGTCACATGCTCAGAGGCCATACAGGCCCGACTGGTTAACAGAAATAGCAAACAAGGGAAGAAGAAAATAAACTTGGATAGCCAGACCAAACAGACAGTGGCGTTGGGAGCCTGTTTGTTATTTGGTTACTTAGCTCGAACATTTTTGTGTGGCTGCTTGAGGAAGTGTTGTTTCTTGAAAGACGTATTCTTTTAACTATTTGGTTTTATATTTTCTGTGTATTTTTCTTATAAAAATGTATATGTGGATGTATAACACACACATATGGCTAATTTTTTCTTATAATTTGTCTCCACTAGTATATTTTAATTAAATTGGCAAACTTGAGATTCAGGTAAAGTATCTAGGAGGCTCTCTAGTTGACAGTGTAGCTGGGGGAGGTTACATATGTTCTTCCCTAGAAGGTTTGCCCATGGCTTTCTCCACATTTAGAGTAAGTCTCCTTGCCTTCTCTATATAAATTTTGTGGCAAGAAACTTAGCTTGTAAGGTAAGATTGTCAGTCTTATTTTAAAGTCACCGAATTGCCTAATGATAAAAGCCGAATAGCTTGAATAATTTTACTACTTCAGGTAATACGTTTCTGTTTATAAGGCACTACATGATCTAAAATCCATGGTTCTCAATCCAGTCTGTAAAGCAGTTCATAATGCAATAGGAGAAGAGAAGAAGTGCAACTCCGTGAATGTTATACACTGCTACTTGTTCACTAGCGTCTGTGATAGGAAGTTTGGTTTTTTAAATTTATATTTAGTGAATGTCTGCTATGTTTCAGGCTTATTCTTTGCATTTGGGGAACATAGTGGTGAATAAGACAAGGTCCTGCTCTCACAGCATGTACATGTTAGTGTAGGGGTCAGGGGTGGAGTGAGACAATAAGCATGTCTAACTAAAGAGGGTAATCATAGAGTGGTAATCGCTGTGAAGAAGAGTACAGCAGGGTAATAGGACAGCTGGAGGGATAGCTACTTCAGGAACAGTGGTCTGAAAAGGCAGCTCTGAGAAGGTGGCATTTGAGCTGAGATGTGAAAAATTTTTAAAAATCAGCCATGTACAGATCTAGGGGAAGAACATTCCAGGCAGAGGGAACAGCTGGTGCAAGGTCCCTCAGTGAAAATGAACTCAGTATGTAGAGGAAGAAAAGGAAAGCAGGTATAGCTGGAGGCAAGTGATTTAAGTAGGGAAATCTGAGAGGAGGGCAAATGTCAGACAGGTGGTCATTAGACCATACTAAGGAGTTTAGGTTTTATTCCAATTGCAGTGGAAGCCATTCGAGGATATTGACCAGGGGTGTGATATATATAGAAGGGTAATTCTGGCTGCTGTGCAGTGGGGTGAAGGTTGAGGTAAGAATGGAAGCTGGAAAAGCAGCTAGCTCGGAGCCTAAGGCAGTTTTCTAAGTTATGTTAGTGACTTAGAATAAAGATGTAGGGGCCAGCCCCATGGCCGAGTGGTTAAGTCTGTGCGCTCTGCTGTGGCAGCCCAGGGTTTCACGGGTTTGGATCCTGGGCGTGGACATGGCACTGCTCGTCAGGCCACGTTGAGGTGGCGTCCCACATGACACAACTAGAAGGACGTGTAACTAAGATATACAACTATGTACCGGGGGGATTTGGGGAGATAAAGCAGAAAAAAAGAAAAAAGATTGGCAACAGTTGTTAGCTCATGTCGGGGGTGG
The DNA here is from genome assembly GCF_021613505.1 of Equus quagga. NCBI lineage: Eukaryota > Metazoa > Chordata > Mammalia > Perissodactyla > Equidae > Equus > Equus quagga. The sequence continues at coordinate 163,182,592 of NC_060267.1, forward strand.
GGGGTGGTAGAATAAAGATGTAGTGATAAAGTTGTTAGGAGTAGGTACGTTGAAGATAGACATTTTATATTTTTAAATACAAATTAGGGGGTAATTATATGTAGTTTTCTCACATTAATCAGTCCTTTTCCATTTGTGCTGCTGTGTGTCAGGTCCTTTCTGCCTCCTACCTAAAGTCTGTTACTGGTTTAATTGTTCTCTTACCTAATCTATTACCTTTATTATTAATCTATTACCTTTCTCTCTCAGTCCATTCCACGTGTTACAGCCAGTTTTTCTCAAAACGCATTTCTAGTCATGCTACTTGCCTAATCTAAAACTTTCTATGTTACTCTGTGGTCTGCTGAAGAATGGACTTACCCAGCCTCCCTAACACACACACAGTTCCCTTTTAGGATATCCATTTATGTTTCTGTTACTGAGTTCTAGTTTAATTCCACTGTAGTCTGAGAGCAGACATTTTATGATTTCTGTTCTGTTCAATTTGTTAAGGTGTGTTTTATGGTCCAGAATGTCGCCTGTCTTGGTGAATGTTTTGTGTGAGCTTGAGAAGAATGTACACTTTACCGTTGTGGGATGAAGTAGTCTATAGATGTCCATTATATCCAATTGATTGATGGTGATGTTGAGTTCAACTATGTCCTTACTGATTTTCTGCTTGTCAGATCTGTGCATTTCTGATAGAGTGTTGAAGTTACCAACCACAATAGTGGATTCATTTATTTCTCTTTGCAGTTTTATTAGTTTTTGCCTCACAGTTTGATGCTCTGTGCTGAGGCACATACATGTTAAAGATTTTTATGTCTCCTTGGAGAATTGTCCTCTTTATCATTATGTAATGCCTTTTAAAATCTTTTAATTAGTGTTGGCAGGGTATATTTTTCTCCATCTTTAAAGTGAGTTTCTTGTAAGCAAGATATAGTTGGGTCTTGTTTTTTTTTTTTTTTTTTTAAAGATTTTATTTTTTTCCTTTTTCTCCCCAAAGCCCCCCGGTACATAGTTGTATATTCTTCATTGTGGGTCCTTCCAGCTGTGGCATGTGGGACGCTACCCCAGCGTGGCCCGATGAGCAGTGCCATGTCCGCGCCCAGGACTCTAACCAACAAAACACTGGGCCGCCTGCAGCGGAGCACACGAACCCAACCACTCGGCCACGGGGCCAGCCCCTGTTGGGTCTTGTTTTTTGATCCACTCTGACAGCCTCTCTCAGTTGGTGCATTTAGACCATTGACATTCAAAGTGATTATTGATATAGTTGGATTAATATCTCTCATATTTGTTACTGTATTCTATTTGTTACTCTTGTTCTTTTTTCCTATTTTTTGTCTTCCACCCTTTCTGCCTTTCGCAGTTTTAATTCAGCATTTTATAGTATTCCATTTTGTCTCTTTCTTTACACGTTGATTATACTTCATTTTACTTTTTTTAGTAGTTTCCCTAGAATTTGCTATATATATTTCAGCTAATTCAAATCCACTTTCAAATAGCACTATACCACTTTACAGTGTGAGTACCTTATAATAACAAAATAATCCTAATTCTTCCCTCTGTCCCTTGTATCATTTCTGTCATTCATTTCACTTACATATAAGCATACATAGGCATATATATATGTATGTATGTATATATACACACACAGAAGCATACATAGTTGAATACACTGTTGGTATTATTATTTTGAACAAACTGTTAACTGTTGTAGCGATTAAGTATAAGGAAAATAAGTTTCTATTTTACCTTCACTTATTCCTTCTTATGCTCTTTCTTTATGTAGATCATTTTCTGACCTGTGTTATTTTCCTTTTCTTTAAAGAACTTTTAAAATAATTTCTTGTGAGGCAGGTCTGCTGGCAACAAATTCCCTCAATTTTTGTTTGTCTGAGAAAGTCTTTATTTCTCCTTGACTTTTGAAGGATAATTTCCAAGGATACAGAATTCCAAGTTGGTGTTTTTCTTTCTCGAAACACTTTAAATATTGCACTCCACTTTCTTCTTGCTTTCATGGTTTCTAAGAAGAACTTGGATTTAATTCTTATCTTCGTTCCTCCATAGATAAGATGTTTTTTCCCTCTTTAAGGATTTTTTCTTTACCTTTGATTTTCTGTAGTTTGAAAATGGTATGCCTAGGTGTAGTTCTTTCGGCATTTATCCTCCGTGGTGTTCTCTGAACTTCCTGGATCTGTGGTTTGGTGTTGGACATTAATTTGGGGAATTTCTCAGTCATTAGTATTTCAAATATTTCTTTCTTCTCCTTCTGATATTCCTATTATATGTATGTTATACCTTTAGTAGTTGTCCCACAGTCCTTAGATATTCTGTTCTTTTTTTTCAGTCTTTGTTCTCTTTGCTTTTCACTTTTCAGAGATTCTATACTATTTCCTCTAGTTCAGAGATTCTTTCCTCAGCCATGTCCAGTCTACTAATAAGCCCATCAACGGTATTCTTCACTTCTGTTACAGTATTTTTTCTTTCTAGCATTTCTTTTTTATTTTTCTCTTAGAATTTTCATCTCTCTGCTTACATTGTCCATCTGTTCTTGCATGCTGTCTACTTTATCCGTTAGAGCCCTTAACATATTAATCATAGTTGTTTTAAATTCCTGATCTCATAATTCTAACATCCCTGCTGTGTCTGGTTCTGATGCTTGCTCTGTCTGTTCAAATTGTGCTTTTTGGGTTTTGATATGCCTTGTAATTTTTTCTTGATGGCAAGAATGATGTACTAGCTAAAAGAAACTGCTGTAAATGGGGCTTTAGTGATGTGGTAATAAGGTGAGGGCAGAGGAAAGTGTTCTTTAGTCCTATTATTTGCTCTCAGTATTTTAGTGAGCCTATGCTCCTTGACCGTGAACTTCACAAGTATTTCTCCATTGCCCCCACTCGCCCCCCCTTAGTGGGTCAAGATAGCTAGAGTGGGCTGGAGTTGGGTGTTACCCTTCCCCCAGGTCAATTAGGGTCTAATACTGCAGCAGGTTAGGTGAGGATTAACTAGTTTTCCCTGAGGGCAGACCTTGTTAAGAAGAAGAGAGTGCTCTGTTCAGAATGACTCCTTTTCCTCTCCACCTGCTGGAAGCTGAGAGAATTTTTCTCTGTTATTTGTTCTGGAAACGTGGTTGAGGTATGGGAGGTAAATCTCACAGTACTGTGTGGGCCTCCCTATGACTGGGTCCCCCTGGAGTTTTTATCTCATAGTTGTCCACGCTGAGTGAGCTTCCAGCAATTCATCAAATACAGTTCAGGTTTTCCTGCCCTGGCGCTGGTTCCTGCTGGTGGTTTTGCTTGAGTCTCTTCTCTTCTAAGTTGTGACTCCCTGTACTTGCCTGTCTGTCTCTTCAGTCTTGGGGGCAGCAGATTGCCCTTTGTCCTCCCCTCTCTTATGGATCCAAGAAGAGTTGTTGATTTTTTAGTCTGCTTAGCTTTTTCCTTGTTAATCAGGAGGGAGTAGCAATGTCCAAGCTCCTTGTGCGAAACTTGCCACATGAAATCCCTCCACAATTCCCTTGTAGACCAGGGCTCTGGCATCATTCCCTGAATAGGTTTCGTGCTTTCTGTTTTCCATTCTTTGCGTTACTCGGCCTCTCCTGCTGGAATGCTGCTTCCCGCCACTGCTCCCTGTTGGATTCCTGACAACTCATTCTTCAAGGCCTGAGTTTTCACCACAGTGTTCATGAAGTGTTTTCTAGTCTTTACAATTGGAAATAATTTGTGCCTATTCTTTGTTCTAGTAGAATTTTTGTAATAACTTTTTGATAATATAACTTAATTTTGTTTGGTCTTATATTTATTTAGATCTGCTAATGTATTCAATCTGCCAGTGTATTCAGTGCATTTATATTAGTCTCCTCAGGATGCTAGGCACTGGAGATGCCAAGATAAATATGACGTGGACCCTTAAGAAGCTCAAGGTCTAATAGAGAAAGCAGCCACAAAGAAATAGTTACGATGCAAGACAGCTGATGGTAAAATAGAAACAGTATATGCAGTAGCTCTAGTGTTAGCCAGGTCTCATCTTTCAAACCTCGTGGTAAGCCACTGGAGGGCAGGAACCTAATGTTTTTTTGTTTTTTTTTTTTTAAATATTTTATTTTTTCCTTTTTCTCCCCAAAGCCCCCCGTACATAGTTGTGTATTCTTCGTTGTGGGTTCTTCTAGTTGTGGCATGTGGGACGCTGCCTCAGCGTGGTCTGATGAGCAGTGCCATGTCTGCGCCCAGGATTCGAACTAACAAAACACTGGGCCGCCTGCTGCGGAGTGCGCGAACTTAACCACTCGGCCACGGGGCCAGCCCCAACCTAATGTTTTTTTTGTCTCATTGAGCAGAATCAAGCTGATGCTTAATAAATGCTCATTGATTATAACTCTTATCACTGATGATCAGTGTTGTTTGATTTTAGTAATAACTGTCTCTAACGTTTTTGGTCTTCAGAGACATAGCACACTTAAAAAAAAATACTATCAGCCTTCTAGTCTGAGTTTAAACAAGATAATTTCATCTCATAAGCTGTGTTGTTGCCATAATTATTGAATTTATTTGATCTGAATATGTCACTGTATTAAATATTATCTCTTCTTTCAACTAATTTTAATATTCTTTTATTCTACTAACGTTTTTTTGCCTCAAAGGGTTTTGTATTCATTTCAATTAATTGTTCCTTATCTCAGCCTAATGAGGTTGTTACTGTTCTCATTTTTATTACTGAAAAAACTAATAATCTAAAGGTAAATCAAGGAGCTTCCAATTTGCAGCATTTCTAATTCAGAACTTGAATCGTCCATTCTGAACCAATTTTGCTATGCTTCAAAGACTGTAACATTAAATGAAATTCAGTATTATTTTAAATGATGGGAAATACTGAGTTCAGAATAAAATATCATCCCCATATTAGATGCCAAAGAAGTCTGTTATTTGGTCTGTCAAGGTCTTTTCTAAAAGTATATTTATAGTGTCTGTAACATCATTTGCAAATTAACATATTTGTAAGATATTGCCAAATATTATCATTTTTTTCTTCAAATGTTCTCCCTCTCTCCTGAATTACATGATTAAAAGTCTTTAACTTACTTTTATCATTGAAACTTTGACTATATTTAAAAGTTTATCTCATTGCCTATTGGTTCTGCTAGTCCTCATCTTCAGTTTTTGGTCTGTTATGTTTCTGGTTATTTTAGGGTTATTGCAGTTACCACTTCAGGCAGCTTGTTCATCAGTTATACCGCCTATCTTTCCTACTTGAAACTCCATGACATGGTTAGAACTTTAAAGATCTAATGTTCTCATTTTAATGCTTCCTTTTATTTATAGTTTACATATGGCCATGCTTTAGACATGATCTATTTAAGCAAACTTTTTCTTCTCAGTTTTTTTATCTTATCCTTTGATATTTTGTGGATTCATTAATAATTGCTAAAATTCTCTTTTTGAAACTATAGATGCATTCTGTCCAGTTTGGTTGTCACCAGGCACATGTGACTATTTAAATTTAAATTCATTAAGATTACATAAAGTTAAAAATTAAGTCTTTATTCACAGTAGCCACATTTCAAGTGCTAATGGCTACTGTATAGGGTGGCACAGATGTAGCACGTTTCTAACATTATAGAACATTCTTTTGGGCAGTACTGTGTAGATAATTTCTGTTATGTTTTTGTATAGTGTATGATATATTTTTTATTCAAAGTGAACTTTTAGGTATGGTCTATGCTAATTATTTTCTTTTTATTTCCTTTCTCTGCCCTTAAGAAACCTCCATGAATTTAAATTAAATAAATAAATAAATAAATAAATAATTTATTTATTTTTTTGGTGAGGAAGATTGGCCCTGAGCTAACACCTGTGCCAGTTTTCCTCTGTTTTATATATGGGTTGCCACTACAGCATGTCTTTGTGAGTGGTGTATGTCTGCGCCCAGGATCTGAACCCGTCACCCAGGGCTGCCAAAGCAGAGTGTGCAAAACTTAACCACTACACCACTGGGCCGGCCTCTTGAATTTTTATAGTATACAAGTCTTATCTGAGTTTTGGGTTGATTTAGTTATTATATTACATTGTAGTAGGCAGTTAGAAATTAGACTACTTTGAAATTTTTTTCTATATTAACAATATACAAGTGATTTTACAAAGTTAACTTGTTGATTTTTTTTTTTTTAATTTAAAGTCCATCTTCTCCACAATTCCCATTTTGGGAGAAATACTGCCAGTACTCTGGTTCAACATGGATTGACACACTTTATAAAGTTAAGATGGCCTAAATGTTGGTATCTTTCACACAGTTTCCACTAAGCCCACTTTTTACTTAAATAAAAAACAAATTCCTCAGGGAAGGAAGATTTTACAAGCAATTTTAGAGCAGAATTGATTTTGGTGTGTGTTAATGCAGACAATCTGCCCAGTGTTAAAATGTTAAAGAGAGAAAATAAAAAACCATAGGCTGCCATATTCGTGTGATCACAGCAAAATAGCAGCTTGTATTTATATTTTCAGTCTCCTCGAGGTGGACTGCAGGCGCACGTGAGTGAGGGGTGCTTGGTGTTGTGTTGTGATTTAGTTAACGCAGGCACAGTACCCGCTTGTGCACGCACGACCAGCCCTCACATATGCACTTGTTCACAGCCGAGCAAGTGAAAACTACAACACAAGCCGCTCTCTGAGAGTTGTCGGCAACCTGTGTGTGTGTTTCTTAAATATTAAAAAGGGGGAAAAACAGATTTTCAAGAATACAAGAAACAATTCTTCTATCAAATGGCCTGTAGTCCTTCCTCATTTTACAACATTTAAGGTAAAAACAAAATATTTGATTATTATGGTTTCATATGTATATTTAGAAATAGGTATTTTCCTGTACTTCTCCTGTTTTTAATGTGTGTTCTTCCCATTTCTGTTTCATTTATGCATGCAAATTCTTACCACACTTTTACTCCAATTTGTGGGATATTTTTTAACTTAAAATTCTTTTTTGTTATTTGGGTGGAAACAGGTGTATTCTCGGCAGAGCATACAGGTGTAGTGCTTTGATTAGCATCCTCATGCTCCTAATCTTTGGAATTGGGGAGCAGTGGTACATGGAGTGGCAGCACGTGATAGCACCCTGAGCTACTGACCAGTTGAGTTTTTGCTTTTGAGATCCTTTTTGTTTTAAATTAAGCCAGATTTTTTAGCACCATTTCTAGTTGTGGGTTCACATGTTGATTATGAGAAGCTTAAAAAGTAAAGTCTTGTGCATAATAAAGTGACACTTTATCTTGAAATATTCCCAGGAGGCATAGCCTGTTTTAGTAGTGTACAATGATCTTTTCAGAACTCTCCAACACATGTGGAATTGAAGCTACAGTCATGCAGCAGATAACATTTTAGTCAATAACGGACCGAATATGTGACGGAAGATTAGTACCAGATAGCCTAGGTGTGTAGTAGGCTACCCCATCTAGGCTGTAAGTACACCCTGTGATGTTTGCACAACAATGAAATTGCCTAACAATGCATTTCTCAGAACGTGTCCCTGTCGTTAAGCAAGGCTTAACTGTACTTTGCTACTTGAAGGGTAAATGCTTTGAATTACTTTTAAATTTTTTCTTAATTGTTGAAAAACTTCAAGATAGAGTCTGTATTTCCGCTTGCGACGAAGTCTTGCACTTAAAGTCATACTTTTATCTATTATATTTTTCCCTATTTTTTCACTTTTATGGTATAAATAGATTTTGTCTTGTTTATTTACGTATTTACTTTTTGAGAAGGGAAGCAGTGGGGTAAAGGGCTTACTATGTACCTCAGGGCATTGGAAAACTAGAAAGAACCTTGGCTAAAACCCTCTATTTAGATGGTGACAGATACTACCTCCTGACACCCCAGCCACCTGCCCTTGTCCCACCATGCATTCTTTGATATTTCCTGTCATCCTAACCCTGTGCTTAATCTTCTCCCTTGTATGGTGATTTCAGACTCCCACCTTCCATGTTAGACTCTTGGAGATTTTTCTGATGTCCTCTTAGGCTGGATCCTACTTCTTGTCCTCACAACAGATTCATACTTTCTTTTCTTTGTTTCATTTAAATCAGTGCTCACCTCCAGTTTATGGCCAGTAAATGTTGTATGTTGCTCTTGTCTTGATTAGTTACAAAAACAAATTAAAGACAGCAGAACTCTGGTCTGGCCTTTCTTATGCTTCACCTTCCCACCTTCAGGCCCTGAGCCCCTAGTTTTATTTTCATTTTTCATTGGTTGCTTTGTTTGTAGTTTATACATTTATGCATTCAACGAATACTGCTTGAGAAATTACTACGTACCAGCTACTGTTCTAGAAGTTGAGGATGCTGATAAAGAAAATAGTGCCTCTTCTGTTCTTTGATAGGTCTTGCACATTTTATTGTAATTATCTTCCTTTAAAAATATCTGTAAAATGTCTAGATTTCCCGCCTAGATTTTCTTGAGTGCTTAGTTCTTATGTTTTGTATCTTCATGTTCCTCAGTACCTGGCACCCACAATAGGCATTTGTGTCATTGGTAGTCATCTAGTTAAGTCTTTTTATTTTGCAAACATGGAAAGTTGAAGCTCAGAAAGAATATAGCTTAAGAAAATATAACTTGTTAAAGTGGAAATGGAAATAATACCTGGGACTCCAGGTCTTTCCACTACTTTATAATAATTTATGTTAATCTTGTTTGCCTAGATTTAGTACTTTTTCAATTCAGGAAACATTTCTCGAGTACCTTCTGTATGCAAAGCCCTCTGTGAAGAAATACAAGATGGAAACATGACTCAGTTATCTCAAATCTTTTTCAGAAAGAGGTGGAGATTAAGTAAGTAGATGCTGTTTCTGCCCTCTGGGTTCATATACTCGAATGTGGAGTTTCTCAACTTTGGGAGTATTGACTTTTTGGACCAATTAATCTTTTATTGTGAGAGGCTGTCATGTGCAGTGTAGGATGTTTAGCAGCATCCCCGACCTCTGACTGCTGAATGCTCTGTGAGGGATGCTTTTAAAGTCTTTACAGGGCATTGGGGCATCTTGTTTGACAGAATGGTTCTCCGATACACCGCTTTAGAGCTTTCTGAGGTCTTAACAATGGATTTTACATTCACTCCCTTAGTTTCATCTGTTAACCTTGTTTTTCTGACTCTGTCCTAGATTTGATCTTTGAAGCAGTGCCTCAATGTTAGCATCATTTGCTGACTAGAAAAGCTGAGAATGAGAAAAAGTTTTATTTTCAAAGCCAGCAAGTTCTAGTACCTTTATGTTTAGCAGTTCTTCCTTTTGCTTTTCTCCTCTTTCATTCTTTTTGAAGTAAGAAGTGTAAACCCAGCAGCACCTAACCAGTTTGTTAGGTACATTTTCTATTTTTCATATAACTTGAAGCTGCCATGTTGCCACTACATAATAAGAAACCCTTTTCCTCTATTTTTCCAGTAATATTTTCCTCACTTTCATGTAAGCCCTCACTGGCAGCCTTCTCTTGGGCTGTCTGTCTTTTGCTAACACTCACTTTCATACCGTTTATCTTTCATGGTTGCTCTATGCAAGGTCCTTCTGGCTTCTGTTCAGTCCCATAGACATTTCTACCACATACTTGTGGGTTTTTTAACAGCACCCCAGTTTCAGGTATCAAAACCTGTGGTGGTTGTCTATTGCTACATAATAAATCAACCAAAACTTAGTGACTTGGAAAAATAATAATTTATTATTTCATAATTGCTGGATATCTGGAGTTTAGGAGCAGCTTGGCTAGAAGGTTCTGACTTAGCAGTCTCCTATGCGTGAGATTGCAGTCAGATATCAACTGGAGCTACAGTCGTCTGCAGGCTTGACTAGGGCTGGAGGATGTATATTGGCTCCTCTCCCTGTGGTTCTCTCCATGGGACTGCTTAGCTTTCCTTCACCAGAGGATACTTCCCCCAGAGAAAGCAATCCAAGGAGAAAGGAGAGATGTGTAGAAGAATTTGCAGATGTATTTTCAAAACCATCACAGTCCACGTGAGGCATCTCCAGTCTTCCAGATGACCTTTTTCATTCTATTCAGTTAGAAGGGGAAATGTGTATGAGGCCTGATTGGTGGTGGTGGTGGGGATTGTGTCGTCACACATCACTTCCACTCTTGTCCATTGGCTAGCATTCAGTCACATGGCCACAGTAACTGCAAAGGAAGCTGAGAAATTAAGTCCAGCTGTTTGCCTGCAAAGGAGAGGACACAGATTTGGTTGAATGGGGAGAATGGTGAATATAGATGAAAGATAGGAAGCAGAGGAAGAAAACGTATCTGGTATGTCTGCTTTCATTCTATATCAGATTGTTCCTCTCTGTGGTTTTTGTTTGATTTTTCGGTTCTTCTTTAATAAAGCAATAAACCAGAGTAAGGTATTATAGTTATTTTGGCATTTAATAGTATTCTAGGGAGTTTTCATCAGCTCATTTTAAATTTTGGATGAATGCTTGTTTTGAAATTCTGTTTTTGAAGTATGGGCATAACATCAGTTATTGTTCCTTCAAGTCCTTCTGTGCTTCTCTGTCCTACTGCATGATTGTAAACCTTCACCAAGGGCTTTATTTTTCCCCTTGGGCATCTTATTGAATACTTGCATCTTCAGCAATTCATCTGGGCCCAATGCATTGTCTGTTTTAATACTTCTAATTACCTAATTATGTACTATAATGCGGTGACAAAGCCCTTTATCATTTCACTCTTTTCTTAACCCTTTTCTAGCTTAGGAAATATTCTTTTTGTCTCTTTCTTGTCTGAGGAACTCTTCATTATAGACAGCCCAGGTATTTGCCTGGCTTCCCTTTATTGTCTGTATTATGATAGATCATTGCTCTGTTGAATGTCTTTCCAGTTAACTCCCATCAGGCACCTAGGTTCCTGGTTACTGGGGCTTTAAAGTTGGTGGTGTTGTCCTCCATCCCTCTCTTCCTGATTGATTCCCATATATTGCAGTCACATGAGAAGATATCCAAAAGGCAAATACAATAGTCTGGTTGTCATAAACTACTTTTGTGACAGGATTAGTGGCCATTCTACCATTCATAGATCTTAGATGTCCACAACAAGTGTGCATGATCAAATGTAATGGAAATCAACAAGAATTTTCAAAATTATGGTCATCTAAAAATGATGAAGGGAAATTTTTCTTTATATGTGTATTTTAGATAATAAAGGAAGAAAAAAACAATATAATTATAGTTTTGCCATTTTAAAACCTCTAATAAATTAGTAGATCTAGGCAACGATCATCACAGAAAAAGAGAGAAGCTAACAGTGTGTGCCTGTTGGTGGAAGTACACCATACCAACTGTTCCAGTTTTCTATTGTTGCAACGTAAACCACCCCAATGCTTTGAAAAACCACAGAATTTATGTTTTTGATGAATCTACAAATTGAGCAGGGCTGAGCAAGACAGTTTCTCTCTGTTCCATGTGGTGTTGGCCAGGCCAACTTGAAAGGTAGGCACTGGAATCATCTGCAGGCTTGTTCACTCACATGTCTGGCTGTTGAAGCTGGCTTTCCGCAGGCACCCTCTTTGGAGCTGTGGCTAGAACACCTCCACATGGCCCTCCCACGTAGCTGCTTGATTTTTTAGCAGCGTGGTGTCTGGGTTCCAGCTTCCTGTCCAGATGGAGAACCAGACAAAAGCTGTGTTGCAGCATCACTTACGCTGCATTGTCTTTGTGAGAAGCTAGTCACTAAGGCCAGCACATATTCAAATGGAGGAGAATTAGTCTCCTCTCCACCTTTTTATGGGAGGAGCCTCAAAGAATTTGTGAACATGTGCTGAAACCATCATATCACCCATGAAGAATTGTATTGAAAAGTTGAACCAGAATCTGATGAAGTCTCTAGACCTAACTACCAGTTTATAGGAAATACAGGGGTCATAGGAATGTGTTAAATAACAAAATGGAGAAACAATAAGTAAAATTCAGAACGTGGGAAATTTCTACAGAATAAAGCACATGGTTGCTTTAACCAATACATTGCAAAAAAACAAAAACAAAAACAGAGAGAGGAAGGAACATCTAGGGTAAAGGAGTCTTAAGAGATAAATCAACAAATTGCAGTGTATGGGCATTGATTAGATCCTGATTTGAACAAACTAAATTTTTAGAGGAATTTGGACATTGACTGGAGTTTTGATTTAATTAGTAGATTATTATTTTTATTATAAGTAGTATTACAATGATACTATGATTGTGTTTTCAAATTGAGTCCTTATTTTTTAGAGATACACACTGCAATATTTATAGGTGTACAGATGTCTCAGATTTGCTTCAAAATGCAGAATTAGAGGACAAGTAGATATAAAATAAGAATTGATTGATGATGGAGCTGGGCAATGATATATTGGGTTCAGTCTACTATTGTCTCTTCTTTCTAAATGTTTGAATTTTCCATTACAGATAGTTTGAAAAACTTACAATGAAAACTATATTACCTGTGAATTTTGGTTTATTTCAAGGTGTGAAATAAAACTCACACCAAACTTTTATATCTCTTCGTATTATTTTGCAGTATGTAAAATTTGTCTAAATCCAAGTTCCTTTACACTTGAGACAAAACTGCTGTATTTTAAATATTGGTGAATTAAGTTAAAAATGAAATATCACTCGTTTTTTCCATCAAGTAAAAATCTTAGATGGTGTTAGTCTGAGTCTCACCATGGAATACTTTAATATTACTTGCTCTTTGCTTTTTATCTCTGTTAGACTTTCACCCTCACTTATTTACCATCTCCATTTTCATTTTCTGGCCAAATGCAGAAATTACTTCACTTGGACTTTCATTTTCTGATAATAACAATATTTGTCCTTGGTCCCTCTTTGGTGGGATTTCTTTTCTTTTGCTTTCCCATGAGATATTTCAGCTTGAATGAATTGTAAACCTCTATAATTTTAGTGCTAAACTTTTTTGTCTACCTCATATTTATGAAGTTACTACCGTATCTCCTTTTTGCATGAAGCTGTAGAGTCACTGCTGATTTTCCAAAATCTGAACAATTGTCACATTCAGCTTGGGTCTGTATTCTGTGATTTTTGTTATTGTTTCAAAAGCAGGTTTACCTTTCCAGTGATATTTGGGTTAGACTGATGTTCCCATTACCTTACCTATCCTGAATCAACACCAGATGGCATGGGGTAAAAAAAGCTAAGAAGTGTAATGGATGGCAGGGAAGCTATTTTGAAACTTAAAACATATCATCAAAAACTGATTATTACTATTCCTAGAAAAGCTATTCACTGTGCTTTTACTCTCTCCTATTTCTGATTCTTATAAACAGTATATTTTCTGGTTTGGAGCCTGATAATATGACAATCAAATATTTGTTGTAAGAAATGTTATTATTCAGGTATATTCACCAACCTTATGACTTAGGAGTTTCTTCTATGTAACTCTAAACTCATGGAATTTTACCTAAATGCATGTCTCCAACTCATTTATAACTAATTAGTGAAGCAGTTGGAGAGCACTGATGCCCTGCTAACCACCCAGATTCACTGGGGCAGGTGTTATCCTCTCTGCTTCAGTCCTTACCTGTTAACTTCTGAGTTGGACAGGGTAATCTCCAAAAGCTTTTCAGCTTAAAATTTCTCTGAATGTCGCTTCTCTTTCCAACTTGTGAAATAACATGAACTTTTATTTTTCAGTACCTTTCCCTTTCTTCCTTACTTATTTGATACTATGGATTCTTCGTCAGAATTTATAGAACAAGTCATACTTTTCTAAAAAGGAGGGTATCATGAAACTTCATAAATTGGCACTTTAGCATTGTAAAGTGGAATTGTCGATGGTGTGCTATTGCGTATATGTGCTGTCTGCCTAATACACATTTTCAGTTGATTGGGTATTTGCTAAAAGTAGGTAATTTAAATTATCTACCTGCACTTTAATTCTTGTAGATCTCTAGTTTTTAATCTTACAAGTGGTTAGTGTGCATTTAAATGAAACTATGAATTGGTATGTAATATAATTTATATTTTTAGTAGTTAGGTATTAAATTTTTACTATATAGTTCATGGATATTTGTTACAAAGTGAATGTTGCATTTTTTAGTACTTTCTCCCATAATCCATTCAGACTGCAACAGCTGCACAGAATTTGGTTGAGTCAGTGTGCATAGAAAATTTCCAAAGAATAGTTAAGGAAGGGGACACACAAAGTCATTAAACCTGTGATCTAAATCATAGGAGTGAAGCCTGCTTCAAGACAGGGCTAGATTGTAGTCATCCAGTGGGGATTAGAAGAGGAAACAACTTCACCTCTCAAAAGGATGATTTTATTTTTACTTTGGTGACTAAGTTTTCCCAAAAAATTTCTCTTCAGCAGTTTATTGACTACTTACCTGTCTTTCATCCTGATTACTTTAATTTGGGATATTTGACTTTCTAAGGGCTTTAGCAACTTTCTATTGTCCCAGATAAGTCATTTTAAAAGTAGTTGTGTTTGACATCTTTGTGGAACTTCTTTGGCTTCTAGGATATGTTATTCTTGCTCTGAATTTACTTTAAGGTTAGTTTTCCTCTTCTTTAGGAGCTAAGGTCACTTATGCATAGTCAAACTCCCATGGCTGAGTAGAGACTGTCCCTCCTAAGATTTATGCAGGGTCATCACATTGGTTTATGCAGAGGTGGTTTATGCCCAGATCCATGGGTCGTTTATTACTGGCTCCCAAAAGACAGGCCTCCTTACTGCTACAGTAAAGATCAAATATTTTTGTTTGGGGACAATTGCACATCAAAGGGAATTTCAAACAAAAGTCAAATGAACAGATGAAAATAAGATAGGCTTTAATTTATTTTAAAAATTAGGACCAGAAAAGAGATGCTTCACAAACCACTAGCATAGTGCACCCAGGAACCCAGCCTGGACTGAAGAGAAAGTTATAACTCTCACAGGGAGGCAGAAGAGGATCAGAATAAAACATAAAACAGCTGAGGTCTCCAGAAATAGGAGGCAGTAAACCATTATAATATGAAGAACAACTCTTATTGCTGTTTAAAAGATTCATTAAGGAGAGGTTTTCTGTTTGGAGAATGCCCCATGCCTCCATGCTTGAGCTACTCGTCCTCTGCAGTCTCTCACATATTCTCTTATTCATGTCTTCATCACCTGAAGTACTAGTACTCAAAGACTAATGATGACCTCTCTTTCTGAACATCTGCTACTTGCCAGGCACTGTTCTTGGTGCTTTCACATTATCTCATCTTGATCACAAGATCAGTATCATTATCCCTACTTAATAGATGAGGACGCTAAGCAATCATTTACTCAAGGTTACACAGATAGCAATTATGCAACATGAATTTGAACATAGGCTTTTCTTCTCAGGTTTGTAATTTTTCCATTTCACTTTATTATCATGTCCTCTTAGCTCCTTCCTGTAATCTCTCTTCTTTCAGGCTTATTCCCACTTAGAGTTTCTCAAACACTATTTTCTTTGCTACTTCACTATTCAGAAATGTTGAGTCACTCTTGCTTTTCCCCAGTTGTAAATTCGGCATTCAAAGCTCTTTCCAGACCTGCCACTTTTCTTTCTAATGACTAATTACCATACTACGCTGTGCACTTGGAATAATTATTGCCTGCTGTGCCTTCATATCTTTCCTTCTGATTTGATTACCTTTCCCACTGATGTTCCATGTTCCTCCTCTCCAAAAAGTTCTTGTTCAAACCTTTTGTGATTGAAGTCATTTGACTGTTTACTTCTAGATGGCATTCCTTCATCCCTTGTATATTCGTTGTGTATTGCATTGCTATGTAGTTGCTCTCTGGGTTGTTGCAGTTGTATATTCTTGCATTATAAACAATGATTTAAGCTCCTTTCAAGTGGATACTCGGCCATTTTTCTATTTCACATTACCTCAAAGCACCTGGTAGAATTTTTGATCCAGAAAGCATTTAAGTAATCTGACTAATTTGTTTCATTTGAAGTCTACATTTTAATCAGATAAAGCTAATAGCATGGTCATGTGTAATAATTTAAATTCTGGTACTTGCATCAAAAAGAAAAAGGATAATGATTTCTTAAAAAAGTTGATACTTGAATGATCACGTTCAAGTCCTAAAAACCAAATGGGCTAAAACAAAGCAATTCCCCACCCCAAATAAGTAGGCTGTAATTCACTTTGCTTAAAAACCATCGTGTTCACCACGTGATGACTTTAAGCATATGAAGACATTTGAAATATTTCAGTGTTGAAGGGTATCATTTCTCTCTGGGACATAAATAATAGTTTTTTGTTACTCACCGTTTTTGCCTTAACATATCAGTCCCACCAATGATATAAGTTGCATGACGAATACAGGCTTGTACTAAAACCTAAAGCAGCCCTTGGGCACCTCTCAGAGATGAGTGTTTGAGGATAATTCTTGAAATTGTGCTAGTCAGTTTCAGTCCTGTGTTTTCTTTTTACAGGTTTCCTGAAATGCAGTTTTTCCAACAAGAAAATGTGAGAAAAATTCTTACAGATGTTCTTTTCTGTTATGCTAGAGAAAACGAGCAGTTGCTTTATAAACAGGTAATGAAAATATCGTACAGGTGGCATCCATTGACTCAAAATTTTCTATACAGCTTGACAAATGATAGAGCAATAATGTAGCCTTTATTGTATCCAAAGTTGTATCATAATAGTAAAGCAATCAAAGAGCTGCTTGTCAGCTGCATGGTGAGAAGAGTAAGCTCATTGAAGCACATATGCTTCTTCCTTATTAGAAGACATTCCGCCAAATTGTCTTCTGTAAGGTGTTCAATCTTTTCTTTCAACTTTTGGGAGTTTGTTTATAAACAGCGTCTTTGAAGCCAATCTAGTAATAAAACCTTTTAGAGTCGTGTATATAAATATTGTTTGTAAGTATAGCATTTCTAAATATGGGACATGCCATGTAAAAGATAATTGTGTCCTTTTACTCTTTAAAATTTACCAGTAATATAACTTCTAAAAGTCCATTTAACCTTTTTGAAATTTATATAATATTCTTTGTGATCCTGATGTTTGATTTATCCCATTACTAAAGCAAAGAAGATTGTTGGATTATGTTTTATTTTTATTGAAATGTAAATTATTTACTTAATATATAAAGAAATATCTAGGTTTCTATTTAAGCTATGGTGTTCAAAAAAAAATACACAAAGCTAGATATTTTTGTGTATTTCTCCAAGTGTGTATTAAGTGACAATTCAAACTAAATTAATAAATTCTCTAGCAATCCAACTGAAGACATATATCCAACTAATTACTACCTAATTTCCAAGAAATATAACAGAAAATACCTGTATGATGAGAGCAATGAATTTAATTTGAAATAAACTTGATTGGTTTAAGGATAATAAACCAAGTCATATGATAATTGTCCTAAATAATGCCTTTGTTATTGTATATATAGAATACCCAAGGGAACTAATTTTATCTTAGTTTTAATGTAAGTAATATTTCTTTCTATTACTTACATGATGATAATCACCTTTTAGAATGGGAAATGGAAAAAATATATCCCATTCATAATAGCAACTAAAACTATAAAGTGTCTAGAAATAAATTTAACAATATAGGTACAAAAGCTATATGGAGAAAAATATAATCGTTATTGAAGGATATAAAGCAAAAGTTGAATAAATAGAAAAATGATAGCATATTTTTAGATGGGAAGACATTAAATAAAAATATTACTTCTTCCCAAATTAATATATAAATGTATTATCATTCCAGTGATCATCTCCGTGAGAAATGTGCTTTGTAAAAACTGGACACAGTTCTGTTAAATTTAGTGCCATAAAGCTTTACAGTAATTTTAATGGCGAGAATATAGCAGTAGGTCTGGACTCAAATCCCTTTCTTTGGATCTCAGCTCCTCCGTTTGCTAGCTACGTAATCTTAGGCAATTTACTTACTTAGCTTGTCTAATCCTCAGTTTCATTATCTGTAAGATGAGGCCAATAATAGTGTTGACTTTGTAGAGTTAAAAATATATGGTGCTCAGTAAGGATTCCTGTTGGTGGTTGTGGTTATTATTATTATCATCATCATTAAATATGTTGGAGTTGCCACAGAATTTAGGAGAAGGGGAGAATGGCAAAGGAAGATATGAAAACTTCTATAAAGATTCTTTGATCAAACCAATGTGATGCCAGTGTGGGAATCAACAAATAGATGAGTGGAACAAGCTAGAAACAGGTCCAACTATATATAAGATCTTAATATAATAAAATAAGATGTGTTCATTCAAAGGGAAAAGGATATTGACTTGCCATATTTGGCTTTCCATCTAGAAAAGATTAAATTATACCTTTATTGGAGAATAAATTCCAGATGGAATAAAGATACAAATGTAAAAAAAACTAAAAATATGTAAAAATACTAGAAAAAATTTAGGAGAATTTTTTATAGTCTCAGGGTAGCAATGGCCTTCCCAAGCAAGATAGGCTGTATAAAAGTCAGATACAAAGTCCAAAGGCTGAAAACAAACAAACTGAAAAGGAGATTGGGAGAAAATAAATCGATCAGTGTAGAATTTTTGGAAGAAAATACCAGAAAATCTCATTCAAAATGACTAAACTCTAAGGATGTTAATTAAGTCTGAGGGCCAAATGGTCCTGCAGCGTTAGTTAGTTCAGGAGCTCAGACTCTTCATCAATGATCCAGGTTTAATTTCTGTTTTTCTGTTCTCTTGTCATTGTGTTGGCTTTTGTCATCAAGCCTATCTCTTCCTTGTCCCCTCTTCTCTTTCAAATATTTGAAAATACCTCACAGTAAAAGATTTGATGATAGTGAATAAAGTGAGGATACAGTTATCCCAAGTTATACATTTGTTTTCCTTTTTCTTTAGAGAAAGAAAAAACCTAGATCAAGGAAGTCTTATAATAATGAAAACAAATTCCACAGACAAGGAACAGAAACATAATAGTTGCACATTGCATCATTTGTGATGTATGTGGCCCACTGCATTTGTAAGGAAGATTAAACAGGAATATGTAGATCAGATTCTTGATAATTTAGACAAAGTCTGTCACTTACTGAATAAGGACGTATTAACTTACTCCTGGGCATAACTTAGTAAGATTTAATTACTCCCTGTGCATGTTTAAAATCCTATAGATTCTTTACATAGAAATAGTACCTTGCTATAGAAGGACTGAATATTTAGCCAGATCAAATTTAAGAAAAAACCTTGAGTTTGATCACAAGCTGTTAAAGCTATTATTTTGTACTAGGTGACACCCCGTTTAACATCGACCATATTGTTAATAGTTATGGGATTTTATTGAATTAATGAGACTGTTATCATGTACTAGAATGTCTTGCTGAGTTAATTGAAACTGCAGAGATTATATAAATGGTATTAATGAACTTTGACTGCCTGATGCCTCAGCTTTAATAAAGACTGCTTGGTGGGCTAAATGAACACAGGCAGATAAAAGAACAGGTTCAATTTTGTGAGCCTACAGGCTGTTGATGAAGAAAACTTCGTTACCTTTATTTTCAACTGGCATGAGTTTGGAATGCAGTGACTACTAACGATCCAGCAGGGATAAAGGCTTTAGGCAAGCAGAAATGCTGACAATGTAGATAGAAGCAAAATACACATTTTGGGACCCAAAAAGTATAGTGATAATACATTATTTTTTGTCATGCTTTGTCAAATTTACAGCATATTGAATTTATGATCATTCTTCACAGATTTATTTTCCTTTAAAGATGTCTATATACTTGCCACTTGTTTTACTAGTCTATATACGCGCCACGGGTTTTACTAGTCTAGAATTGAGAACAAAACCCAGAATCTTTTCTAAGTCTTTTTGAGAAAATACCCCTAGTTTAGTCAGAAGTCAACACTGAATTTGTAAAAGATTGCGTTAATGGTATTCGGAGAACTCTTAATTTCCATTATAGAAAGAACCTCTTTATTTATTGATGTGAAATATTGAAATACGATTTAGTGTTATTCTTTTCCATTTTTCATATTGTAGTTCAGCTTTTACTGATGTGTTGCTATACTCAGTGGCAGATATTTCATTCATTCAGTCACCATGTCCTGACCTGTAGTAGGAGCTGTTTTTTTGTGTATATATGTGTGTGTCTACACACACACATGAATCACTATCACAGTTTTTCATTGTATAGTCACTTCTCTCCTCATTTTATTATTGTGTGTCTTTCTCTCTAGACTGTAAGCTCTGTTATGGTTAGGAACTTGCCCACTTCATTCACTTTTGTGGTAGGTACATCATAGGTAGTTAATAAATAATTTTTGGAATAAATGAAGGCAAATGATACATAAGCAATGGGGAATCTGGAGAGAGTAGTATCACAGAAACTGGAGGGAAGAGAACATTTAAAGAAGGTGGAAAGATGCATTTGGACAAGAACCCTTTCTTATTAAACCATCCATAATTAGAAAATATATTGGGGGAAAAAGACCCGTTCAGAAGATCTCCACTGCCACCACTACCAACAACAACAATAAAACCTAGTAAGAAATCTAATAAAAACTATGCAGTTCTACACATTTTTGCCTTGGAAAGTCTGGTGTTCTTAAAAGTATCTGTTTTCTTCAAACTAATTTTAATGCAATGCCAATAAAAATTATAGTATTTTGTTTAGCACTTTATGTAACTAAATGATACTGAGTTTGGATGAAAAGTTAAGTTAGAATAGGAAAAATAATTTTGAGAAAAAGAGTAGAAAATATGGAAGAATAGAATATTTTGTAGCTCAAGCCATTGCGGTAGTAAAGTTCTTGTTAAGACTGTATAAACCAATGGAATACCAGTAAAAGCCCAGAAAAAATGAGAGCTAAATATTCTGTCTATGGTAAAGCTATTTCAGAACTCATGGGAGAAGATAGGTTATTCCTTAAATGATGGCTATTCAATAAATTAAACTCTTTTGGAGAGAAAAAAATATGTATTTATTCTTCAGGGCAGAATTAAATGAGTAAGGAATTAACTGTAGAAAAAGAAACTATATACTTGCTTAATCTCAGTGTGAGGAGGGTCTTTTAGGCGTGAAAACAAAACAAGAAACCATGAAGGATGATTTGTTGATTTAACTGTTTTAAAATATATAGCTTCTCTATGACATAAGATATCCAGATTAAAAGACATGATAAACATGGGAAAGTATTTGTAACAAAAATGATTTGGTTAATATCTTGAATTGGTCAAGAATTATTGCAAATCATCCAGAACAAGGAAATATTAAATACTTCATCAGGAGAAAATAAGCAATTCATCAAATAAAAATGGCCAATAAAATTTTTGCATTCAATCTCACTAGCATTTAAATAAGCTAAAACGACAATTTGTGAAATGTGACAGGATTTTTTTTAAAAACACTATAAACATAGGTGAGAATGTGTGAGTTTGTGATTTTTGTGCTCTAGGGTCAGGAAATTCTTTGTGAAGGGCAGCTTAGTTATATGTAGCAGAGACTTTGGCAAAGGTCTTTACTCATTTACCCAGGAATTTTACTTTTAGAGACTTTATCCTAAGGAAACCGTCAGAAATAGGCAAAAACATTACCACAAGGGTATCTATCAGTGTTTAATTTTTGCTTCCTTTTGTTTTTTAGTGCTTGCTTCCTTCCTTCCCGCGGCTTTTTCTTTTTTCTTTTTTCTTTTCTGTAGTTTCCTACAATAAGTAGCTGTTACTTTGATGATTAAAATGATGGCTCTTGGTTTTTGGAATAACTTGAGATTATTTCAGGAGAATAAACCCCTCAGGATGATTTTAAAGCATACTCAGCAACACTTAATTCCATTATTTCTGGGTCTTTCCTATGATCTTCTAAGGGGTAGTCTTTTCAAGGTTTGTTTAGTAAGGAGATGATTGTCTAGAAAGATTGAAGTAATTTGTGGTGATTTGTCCTAAATCACAGGTAAATTGTCAATAGATCGTAAATTAGTTTGTAAAAATGTCACTAAGTCCTTCAAATTCAAGGCTAGTGATAACTTATAAATGAACTCTGATAGTTTACTTTCGTATTACTTTGTGATAACTAGCTTCCTAAGAATAACATAGCACTGCTAGATCGAGCAGAGGGTTCCGTGACTGTCCTTCCATCCCAGGAGGTCACTCTAACTCCCCCAGCAACAACTTTCTCTTCTCTGTACGTCTATATTTTATTTTTATTTTCTATAAATGTGGTGTTTTGTCTTGTTTTTTTAATAAAAGATCATCCATAGTAATAAAGCAACAGGAAAATGATAATTTAGTCACTTTAAGAGGCAGAACGGAATATTTTTAACTTGCTAAAATACGTTTCTTGATGCTTAAGGGGGGAAAATCTCATTTAACAAGGCAAGTCACTGATGTGGAATACCTTATTTCCTGACAGTAAAGGATAAATAATAGATTTCTATAATATTCTTTTAAAGAAAACTTAGTAACTAATACACCTTTTTGTTTTTATGCCTATTCATGTAATCCACAGGTGAACACAAATACGAGGAAAAAGAAAATAATATTGGTGAAATCACTAAATAAATAGAAAAGTAACCTTGTAGTTGAAATATACAGGGAAAGAATTTATAATCTTCTGATTAAACATGTTGGAAATCATACTTTAAAAACTTTGTTTTCAGTCATATCTGCTGAAGGTTGTTTCTTTTATTATCCAACATTTCCAGCTAGCTGACTTCAGCTCTTCCTAAATCTACAGACATCCTAATTTTGACCCATTATATAATGAAAACATTGGATGTAATTTCCTTAGGTCTACAGTTCTTAGTTGCCCTTCTTACTGCAGATCTTTATACTGTAGCTCATGATTATAATTTGCATAAATGAAATTCATATTTATGAGTACAGATCTTGAAGCAACTGACAGGTGCAAGGTTGTCTACCATGCCAATTTATTGTTTGTTGTGTCATTTAAAAGAGAACTGCTCTCCATGTTTTAAAGAAGAATACGTGCTGTGGTTGAATTGGAGTCAAATTCTAAAAGTAGATAAAATCTCATTTGTAGCTTTTCATTTTTATGCCTTTCTAGA
Organism: Equus quagga; assembly: GCF_021613505.1. Classification (NCBI taxonomy): domain Eukaryota; kingdom Metazoa; phylum Chordata; class Mammalia; order Perissodactyla; family Equidae; genus Equus; species Equus quagga. The sequence goes on from NC_060267.1 coordinate 163,205,559, forward strand.
TAGTATGGAAATGTTGGTGGCAGGGATTGGTTGAAGAAGCGTTTAATTGAGCTTGTTCTGGCCACTAGTAGACTCGCAACATCCACTCCTTTTATTTCTTTTGCTGTTATGTTTCAGGGCATGCATGAGCTGTTAGCACCTATAATCTTTATTCTCCACTGTGACCACCAAGCTTTTCTTCATGCCAGTGAGTCTGCACAACCAAGGCAAGTTTTTATATGAACTCCATCTGTTTTTTCAGCCCTGCTGTAATCTTTTTTTACCTCAAAATCTTTTAAATTGAAGGTAAACTGTAAACATTTGGTTGTGTTTCATGTGGCTGATTGTTAATTCCACTTCATAGTTGTAATGCCAGTTCAGCTATGGGGAAAATTTGGGATCATGAATGTCTTTGCAAATTTTAAATACATACTACAGGAAGACATAGAACTAACAGATCAAGAGGAAGAAATTTTTGTTGCGATGGCAAAGTGCTAATGATTGATAATATTCATGTATACCATCCTCTGATGACCCATTCTTTCACTACCAGCTGCCTGAGAAGCTTATCTGTGAGATACTTTCTCCTCACCAGGTTTGAATCAGTTCACTTCGTAAAGAAGAGAACAGTACCACAAAGAGCCCCAGTCCATGAATAAACAAAAATGTCTCCTCGTGTTTTTGAGATAGGTTAATTTATTCTTTCCATCAAATAACTTTAGTAATTTTATTTAACTTAGGCTAATTGTTAGAATTTATTTTCTATCTTGAGGTACCCTAACTGATGGGCCAGAGAGGTGACCAGGAAGCATTTTGGGAATGAAGAGGTGTGGGATTATAAAATTTTGTCAGGATTATTCCACAGGCTAGCCCATCTATATGCAGAAAATAAAAAATTAACACATAACATTTCATGTGTTTATATGATCTTTATTAATCAAATGTGGCCATCCATTTCGAACATACGTTGGGCCTTTGTTAAGTTACCTTTTGTTTATTATATTATAGATTAGTATTTTCTAGTTCCTTTTGAGTTTTTCTAATTTTCCTAAGTTTATTGGATCTGACTGTAGTAACCATATCTTAATTGCCTTTGCTTCCGATATTCTAAAGTATGATAAGGATGAAGTTAGTACTGGGGTCCTGTTTTCATGCCCGTTTTATCTTTTTTAAAACCTGTATGCAGAATATACTCCACTGGAGAGTACAGATGATTGAGAATAGCTTTTAAATAAGTTGGACATAGTTCTTGAGCTGTTTCAATTCATTTAAAAGTAAAAGCAACAGTAAAATAGATTTGGAAGAGGTGCTGTCACTGATAAATTGATGTTAAAATATAATAAGAATGAAAGCCATTAAAAGAAAATAGATTAATGTCTTGATGTGGTGTATTTGAGTAGTAACTATTTTTTTCTTTTGTTTTGGACAACAAGTGATAGATTATGGAGTAATCAATTTATTCTAGATCAGGCGCATTCAAGGAATATATTGTCACATTCTGTGTTTATTTGGAATAATTAGATAGTTACCTCACTGTGGTATAGACAAGGCAGCTAATTTATTTTTGATCTTTATAGAAAGAATTTCGTTTGTTAATAGAGTTGCTCTTTTTATTAAAAAAAGCAATTTTTTTCATTTGCACATTGTATGAAAGTTGGCTTGTGAGTATTAAAAAAAAGCAATCTCTGCATCTCCTTCAATTAAAAAATTGCACATTTTGATTGCTTGTATTGCTTTTTTAAGTGAGGAAATGAAAATTCTCTTGAACCCTGAGTATCTGGAACATGATGCCTAGTAAGTACAAAAGTTTTCTATTATTTTTATTTTTTATACCATCTTTACTTTAATAAAAGTTTAATATTAGCATTATATTATTTTTCTAATTTTTAGTGCCATGTTCTCACAACTTATGGAAACTGCTGAACCTTGGTTTTCTACTTTCGAGCATGAGGGTCAAAAGGTAACTCTTATAGTCAAATCTTTTTAACATATTTGAGGGAACAAATGATTTCAGTAAGTAACAACATATAGTCAGAGAATAAAGCCATAATTATTATTATAAACAAATGAAAACATAAAAATACCTGTGGAATAAGATTGAACTGGGGATCTAAACCATATCTCTGATAATATTGGCAGATATCCAAAGATAAAAAATTTCTTGTAAATAAATAGAAACTTTCTTTTATATGTATGTATATTATCCATACAATATAACTTCTTAAAATTATAACAAATTTGAGTGATAAATGCATTAATCCACTTAATCTGTTGTTTTCCTACTTAAAGACAGATTGATACTGAAGTACATAGATAAAGTCTGTATCAAATAGGTTGTTTTACTTTTGCTAATTTTGCACATTTAGCATCAATACCATTTATCCTCAGTCTCTTATCCTTATTTTTTAGCTGTAATTTTTAGTGTGATATAATTAACATACCATAACATTCACTTTTTTGAAGTGTGCAATTTCATAGTTTTTAGTATATTCGGAAGATTATGCAAACGTCCTCACTATCTAATTCTAAAACCTTTTCATCACCCAAAAGGAAATCCCGCACCCATTAACAGTCACTCCCCGTTTCCCTCTCCCCAGAGCCTTTGACGTCACTAATCTACTTTCTATCTCTATGGACTTGGCTATTCTGGACATTTCATATAAATGAAATCATACAGTATGTGACCTTTGTGACTAGACTCCCTTCACTTAGTATAATGTTTTCAATGTGTATCCATCTTGCAGCCTGCATGGGTACTTCATTCCTTTTCATGGCTGAATAACTTTTCATTGTATGGATATGCCACAGTTTATCTATCTATACAGCAGTTGATGGGCATTTGGGTTCTGTTCACTTTTTGGCTGTTAAGAATAATGTTGCTATGAACATTTGCTTACAAACTTTTGTGTGAACATATGTTTTCAGTTCTCTAGGCATATCTCTCGGAGTAGAATTGATGTATTAACTGGCATTTTAAACAAACATATATGCTAACTTAGAGATCATTATGGTCTTTTGAATATTATTACACAATATTGGGAAACTTGCAAATTCTTTTGCAAGGGATATTGTTAAAAGTTTTTGGCATATTATTTTGTACATGATTAGCTTCTTTTATATTGATATAATTAATTGCATTCTGGTTAGAAACCATGTATTACTCAGTTTCTTCATTCCATCTCTTAAAAAATGAAATAGATAACTAATGCTTTTTGTGCCTTTGGTCTAGGTCAGGGCAAACTACTCTCTGTAGGCTAATTTTGCCTGCCATCTGTTTTTGTGCAGCTTGTGAGTTAAGAATGACTTTTGTATTTGTAAATGGTTGGAAAAAATATAAAAGGAAAAATAATATTTTATGAAATATGAAAATTATGTGGAATTAGGGTTTCCATATCCATAAAATGTGTTTTATTAGGATACAGCCATGCCTGTTTGTTTACTTATTGTCTATGGCTGCTTGCTCATTCCAATGGCAGAGTTATGTAGTTGCAACACAGACTGTATGACCTGTAAAGCCTAAAATATTTACTGTCTGACTTTTTATAGAGAGAGTCTCCTGACCCCAGATAGTCTTCCTTCTGCAATATTTCAACATGTTACATTCTATAAGGGTTATTAGAGGTGAAATTTGTTGTAAGCATATGTGTCGAACTACTTTCTGTTTTGGAACAATAACTTTTTTGTTCTTGACGGATGGTTTGATGAAGTTGTAGACTTAGTTGAACATCAGTATTTTGAGTAGAAAGTATTTGAATACATTTAAATAAAAACATCATGATAATTTCATGTCACGGTTATTTTGTATTTTATAACTACAGTATCTGAGAAACTGAATGATAAAAATGTGAGGGTTTCCATTTTTCAGTTTTACCTATTCATATTGATATCACTGATTCAAGTTCATGAAAATGGCTAGGACAACACAAAGAAAAACATTCATTTTATCGAGGAACACATAGATGTGACTTCTGAACGTTTGTATTAATTATTTCCATATATCAATACATTCCTAAAAAGCATGTCTAGCGAATCTGTTTTTCATTCTTACCTTTTTATTCTATTTCATGATTATGTCACTTTTTTAAAAGAAGTTTGAGAAATTAATATGCCACTCTTTCATGCAGTCCTTCTAGTTCCTTTAAAAATTCAATTATATCACTATGCTTGCTGCCTAGACCAGCAGACATACTTTTCATAATAAGACTTTCTTGATGAAGGAAGCAGTGCATTGATTTACATAATGACGTAAAATCATGAATTCACTACATTCCTATAACTGTTTGTGGACTGACACTGATCTACAGACCACATTTTGAGTACCACTTAGTCAGATTTTCTGACTTTATTGGTAGTTGTAGCTGTCCCTTTGATCGTATTTGTTAAATGCAAATAACATTCTTTATGATGATATGAAATCTTGAAGATAAGGAAGTATTTTGCATTAATTCTATCTTCTCTTTTGATTTTACTATTAGATAAGCTAAACTGTTTAGCATTTAAATGATCATGAACATTACTTTTGAGTTTCCTAAATTTAAGAGATTTTTTTATAAGTATTCTGAGCACGGGGGAAGTCTTTTCAAGCCTGTGGTTGTTAGACTACGCATACGTCTCTATTAAAGTATTTCAAAAATGCGCTACATATGCTGTTGATTTAATGACAACTTATTCAAACTAGAAATTGTTATATAATTTCACTAAGTTAAACATTTTTTAACAGGTTAATTTAGGATCAGTTCTCTCCAAAGCCAGTGATTCTATCTCTCTAGAAATATGATTATTCAAGACCCTTAGGAGATGACTACATACATTGACGTGGTTTCCATGTGATTATTAGAAACCTTATCTGAGCTCGGTGCTTCCACCCCACACTTTCTGGTATTCAGCCACGCAAGTTTCTTCATTAAAGAAAAACTGCATGACCAAAATACATAACATGTTGAATTGCTCATTTTTAAAGGAAATTTGGCTTCAGAGTAAACACTATCTTTTAAATATGAATGGTATCTTACAATTAACATGAATTCCAAAAATATTATTTTAAGTTAATATTATTAGGAAAAAGGTTCAATAAGAATTGAAATCTTTTTTAATTAAAAGGTCCTATCGTTTAAAGAGAATACTAGATATTACAAAATCAGAAAAAGTTGTCTTGGATGTACTGTGTTTATAATAAATGACCACAATATTAGAGGTTTTCTTTTCTCCTCTCTATACAAATTAACACAAACTAATTGAGCAATAAAAATTAATATGGACCTATATCCTTTGGACCTAAAGACACTGGGGCAGACACTGTAGGAAATTCAAAGGACTACATTCCTTCTAAGACCTGAAATGATCCTGGAAAGACAAATGGAACCCCTTCCAAGAAATTTTCTCTTATGCTGACACTTGCCCCTCCTCTTGTCTCTGCCTTCTGCTACCCTCATTAGTCCGTGCTCTTAGGTGGAAGTTTCTAAGTTTTTTTCTTTGTTGTCTTCCCGTCCAGAGTAAGAGGGCAAGAACTTTACCCTCTTTAACTTTGTGCCCCTGGATCTGGTCCAGTGATTGAAAGATGGTATTCCTTTTGGAGTATCATAGTTTGAGAGGCTGAGAGGTAGAAAAGGATACTGTGGTAGCACAGAAGAAGAAGATAGTGAAATAGGACCTGGTTCTTGAGCCACATCTTTATACTGGGAGCTTCTCAGTGGAAACACTGGGTTTCGGGTAAAAGAACAGCATCCCCAGGAGCTCCTGGAGCAGAGTGAGAGGAGAGGCCGGCCAGGTATTGAAAGGCCTTGTAGACCTGGTTAAAGAATTTGTTCTTTTTTTTTCCCCTGAGTGAAAATAATGGAGCACTACTAAAAAGGTTTTAGGAGGACGATTTGATATAATCTAATATCTGCTTTGGGTAGATCACCAGGCATTTGGAAGATGGATTTAATAAGCAGACTAAATTAGGGGCAGTGAGACCAGTTAGGAGGAAAGAAAGAATTAGGGCCCCCAATCAGATTGTTACAATAGGACTGTAGAAGATGAGACGTATCAGAGTCCTCTGAGCAGTTCTGAGGAGCTGAAATTGGCAAAGTAGGTGTTCTTATTGGAAGACGGGTTGAGACAGGCAGGGGGAAAGGATGAACATGTTTTTGATCAGACGATGATAAGCGCAGTTGTGGGCCTGCTGAATTAGAGACCCTTTTGGCAATCTAAGATTCCTTGCCAACATTTGAATGTATGAGAGCCACTCAAGAGAGTTCTGTGTTATGAATACAGACTAGGAAATCTTTGGAAAACGAGTCTTGGTTAAAGCACTTTGTAGAACTGAGATCACTCAAGAAATTGCATATAAGTAGAGATTAAAACTAAGACGAGAACTGTATGAAAAAGCAGCATTTGTGAAACAGAAACAAGAATTTGAGCTAGGATGAATGGTAAGCAGACAAGCATGAGAGAGAAATGCTATAAATCCCAAGGTTGCAGAGAGTAGAACTTTAGGACTGAACATTAGAAGAAAAGTCAGACATGATACATTAAGGAGAAATTGTCAGATTTGAGGAGGTAGTTGAAGTTTTCATGAAAGCATTACGAGGCATTACAGATATGTCTGTCTTAATGTGGGATGTGGGATGGCAGGAAGGGAATTTGTAATTGGCCCACATGGATTTTTTTTAAGTCAACTCTACTTTTGGTCTGGAGCGTTTTCAAATCTTTCTTCTCAGCTATGTAAATTGATCAAAGGACAGTTAGAGAACATCTTTTCTAGTACTAGTTTCCTTTATTTTGTTTTTTTTTTAATTTGGAATTATTAGTTAATTTTAATTTTTTCGTTTGGAATAGATTTGTCCATGTAACTTTTCACAAATGAGTGGCCATTCTCTGTTTAACAACTTTTAAAGAAATATTATTTAATTTTGAAAACTGAGATAAACTAATAATTTTTAAATTCTATGGAATATATCTGTGCAACCCTATCTTTTTTTTAAATGTTATTTATTTATTTATTACAGTAACATTGGATTATAACTTTATATAACTTTCAGGTGTACATCGTAATATATTTCGAATTCTGTGTAGATTGCATCATGTTCACCACCCAAAGACTAATTACAGTCCATCACCACACATGTGCCTAATCACTCCTTTCACCCTTCTCCCTCGCCACTTCCCCTGGGGTAACCACCAATCCAATCTCTGTTGCTGTGTGTGTTTGTTGTTGTTTTTATCTTCTACTTGTGAGTGAGATCATATGGTATTTGACTTTCTCCCTCTGACTTATTTCACTTAGCATATTACCCTCAAGGTCCATCCATGTTGTCAGAAATGGCTGGATTTCCTAATTTCTTATGACTGAGTAGTATTCCCTTGTGTATATATACCACATCTTCTTTATCCATTCATCCCTTGATCGGCACCTAGGTTCCTTCCAAGTCTTGGCTGTTGTGAATAATGCTGCAGTGAACATAGGGGTGCAAGTATCTTTATGCATTTGTGTTTTCAAGTTCTTTGGATAAATACCCAGCAGTGGAATAGCTGGATCATATGGTAGATCTATTCTTAATTTTCTGAGAAAATTCCATTCTGCTTTCCATAGTGGCTGCACCAGTTTGCATTACCAGCAATATACAAGGGTTCCCTTCTCTCCACATCCTCCCCAACACTTCTTGTTTCCTGTCTTGTTAATTATAGCCATTCTGACCGGAGTGAGGTGATATCTCATTGTAGTTTTGATTTGAATTTCCCTGATAGTTAATGATTTTGAACATCTTTTCATGTGCCTGTTGGCCATTCCTTTATTTCTTGACTTTCTTATAGTTTTGAGAGCTCAAATTAAAAGTTTTCATTTACTATCTTTAAGTTTTATGCCACAAGAAATATGTTTTCGTCAGAGTATTCCATTTAGTTTACTATGGCTAATTAGACAAACAAAGTGGCCATGGGCAAGTACCACTGCTTCTGCCAAAATTATCTTGTAATACTTAATGTCACCAGAGAAACTGGTCAAGGGAATATAGGTAGAAAATATTTCAGAAGGCGTTTCCTGGCCTTTACTTTATGAGCACAATCATCTGTATGACAGTCAGCATATGATTCCACATTCATTTGTCACAAGATGGTTAAAGTAGTTCTTGGTTCTTATTTAAATTCCCAATGGTAAATACATTCAAGAATGATGTCCATATATTTGTTAATTTCATATTGAAATAATACATGTTCCATTTTTCCTGTTTTTAGGGGAAAGAAACAGTGATGACTCCCATCCCCTTTGCTAGACCTCAGGATTTAGGGCCAACAATTGCTATTGTTACTAAAGTCAACCAGATCCAGGATCACCTGCTGAAGAAGCATGATATTGAGCTTTACATGCACTTGAACAGACTAGAAATTGCACCACAGATATATGGGTTGTAAGTATTAAAGTTTAAATTTCAGCTACACTTAATTTTGACTTATGGTGGTTTCTGTATGTCTCAGATCCATAGAAGAGCAAGGACTGTGGAGGCTCCATTTCATTTCATATCTTTTTTGTGTCCTATGTGCCAGGCTCCGTACTCATTACGTTCACGTAACCATATTTCATCTAATACTCCCAGCAGTCCTGCTAATTGAGTGCGACACCTTTGTACACAGGATGAAACTAAAGCTTACACTAAGTTTATATGTATTAAACAGTAAAGTCGTAATTCAAATCCAGGCAAGACTGGCTTCATAATCTGCAGAGCCCAGTGTAAAATAAAAATGAATGGCCCCTTTTTAAAAAAAAAAAAAATTAGTAAGAATTTCAAGGTGATAACAGCGTATCATTAAACCAAGCATTCTAGGGCCAACCCCATCGCCAAGTGGTTAAGTTTGCTCGCGCCACTTTGGAGGCCCAGGGTTTCAGCCGTTCGGAGCCTAGGTGTGAACATGTCACCACTCATCAAGCCATGCTGAGGTGGCATCCCACATAACACAACCAGAGGCACTCACAACCAAAATATACAGCTATGTACTGGGAGGCTTTGGGGAGAAGAAGAAGAAAAGAAAAAACAAAAGATTGGCAGCAGGTGTTAGCTCAGGTGCCAAGCTTTAAAAAAAAAAACAAGCCTTCTAGGAAGTGCAGGGTTGCACAGGTCATGCACACATGAAGCCAGCCCCAAACCCAGACAATCCTATAAGATATCCACGTTCTTTCCATTTTATTGTGTGGTAATCTGCTCTACCCTCAAAACTGCATTTCTAAAAGTAAGATAAATGTCCCTCACAGTGAACATAATATATTAGTCTTCTTCAGCCATGTAATTTCTATAACATGCTACAGCAGAAGAATAGGGAGCCTTAGATGCGTGGGTGTTTGTATGTGTATTCATTCACTGGCTTATAAGGTGAATAGGCGAACTAGATAGTGGTTTTAGTAAAGGTGAATTAGTTGTGTTCTGCTACAGACAACAAAAGGATCCTTTTTACTGAAACAATAGAACATTTATTTCTAGTGCTAGCCAGTTCCTTGGTAGATATTTCCTGCAAATCCTCTCTCTCAGCTAGGTAGAACATGGAAAATTGGGAGGATGTTATTGAGATGTACAGAGTAAATGCTCAATAAATATGAATCTATTATTTGAATTGCAGAGAATTTCAGACAAATCAAAAGTTTGGGATCAAAGCAGAGGCTCTGTAACCACTGTGTTCTAGTTTGCTTTTCAGACATTAGTTTTCATCAGCTTTTTCTTCATCATATTGATTCATAGATCTTCTTTGACATCTGACCAGCACCTTCCCAATAAAATTCATGATCCATGATGTAATTACTCTTAATCCTTTCAACTTTATTTTTCAGCAGTACTCAATACCAGGGCTTGCAGTAACCCTAGCTGACTCATTTATCTCATTATTTTTGTACAGAATCTCATCTGCATCATCTAAAAATGTATGTATTTTTTAATCTTTGAAGAAATCGCTCATTCTCTCAAGTGGTCTGCACTACATTTTATAGTGCAAGGATTTTACTTATTTCATTTATTAAATTTGATTTTGCTGTTACTGTTTGTGGGAGCACATGAAAGGCCAGTCTGGCTGAATTTTCCTATGTCTTTATGCTACCCTAAGTTATACTACTCACCTGTGTATTTCCTATTGATAACTGTTAGACTCTTTGAGGCCAAAGAATATAATGAGTATAATATAAAATAGCAGTTAGAAGCATGGGCTTTGAAATGAAACAGGTCTGTTTAACCACTTTGAGCCTTGGTTTTTTCATCTGTAAAATGGAGATGAAAAATAGGTACCTACTTCATAGGGTGCCTGTGACAATTAAATCACAATGTACAAAAATCCTAGTACTCAGGGGGCTGGCCCCGTGGCCGAGTGGTTAAGTTCACGTGCTCCGCTGCAGGCGGCCCAGTGTTTCGTTGGTTCGAATCCTGGGCGCGGACATGGCACTGCTCATCAAACCACCCTGAGGCAGCGTCCCACATGCCACAACTAGAGGGACCCACAGCGAAGAATATACAACTATGTACCAGGGGGCTTTGGGGAGAAAAAGGAAAAAATAAAAAAATCTTAAAAAAAAAAAAAAATCTTAGTACTCTGAATGTAGTAAAGGTTTACTTAAATGTTGACAATGCTTTTGATATCATTTTCTGTCATTACCATCGCTTAATTAGGATGTCATGGCTCTGTGAGTATGCTGTACCATGTGACTCGTGAACCTTTCCACTTCTGGCTGTGGCTTTGTATGTTTTCTTCACTAAAGCGTACAGCCTTCTACTTACGTACATAATAACTAACCTTTAGACCAGTGCTTCTTAAGAGAATAGTATAGAAGTTGAGGGTAAACTTTTAGCAACAGGTCATAGCAATTTTCCACAATAATTTTATGTCCTTGAACCTAATAAATATTGTAGGTTTGAATCTCATGGAAATAAGTTGAAATATTTTGTTTTGTTCTATATTATACAAATAATATTAATCTAAATGATTGCTGATGCTGCTGTCTATTCTAGTTGGAAGAAAGTTGGTAATTTAGGCTTGTATTCCATATTAATCCTTGAAAACAATTAGTTTATACTTTGAGTAAGTTATCATCAAGTGGACAAATATAAAATAATCAATTTTCAGTTAATAAAAACTACTCTTCCTCAGGGTAACATCAGGATCCCTAATTACATCTTCTGAAATGTGTATTTGCATGCCAAGTGTTTTTTCTTAACAGAATTTTGATTTTCAAGCAAAGCAAATATTTTCTTGTATACTAAATCTTCTAACAAAATTAGAAAACAATATGATAAAAATGTTAATAATGAATGCACCAATGGAAAAATGTTGTCACTACCAACAACTTGTATAGAATGGGGAGTAAATCATAGCTGTATGTTTACATGGTGGGGAAAGTGTTAGCAAGGTGAAATTATACCCCATATTGAGTCCAGGTTTCTAATTTCAGTAAATCTTTAGCAGTTGCATGGTTGCATGTATGTCATTTGATAGATAATATTTATGTTATGCATTAAAATTTATTTAAATCTGCTTTCTAATAGGGTTATAATTATCACTAAGAAAAAGATTTTGAAATTATTCCATTTTTAAAAGTAGTTTTTGTCCTGATTTTTGTAAGACAATATATGTGAAAGTCTCCTGATGTGGCCAATGTGCCAGATGTGCCATATGTAAACATAGGTGTTGCATTTTGCTGATAAGTTTATTTAACAAAGTTAGAATTAATAATTAGTGCAAAAATATTAATTGTACCAACATTGGCTAAAGTCATTCCAAATTAGCTTATCTTAGTTTTAAATTAATTGATGCTATTTATCTTGAAATATGGGAATAAGTGCCCATGAAATCTTGAATGTTATATAACTTGCTTATTAATGCTATTATTTTATGAATTTAAGTGCATTATTCCCTGGATAATTGTAGCTGGTTTTTCTGTTAGGAAATTTTAGATCAACTTACTATTTAGGTTAAACAAAGTTAATTTGCAATTAAATGTTCAATACTTTGTATGTGATATTATAAAATAATATTTCATGAAAGTAATTTACACAGTAGTTTTAATTAGCTTTATGAAAGATTACTCCTGTTGCACCTAGAATGATCTTCCTCTTGCTTTAATTCAAATAATTAGCATCTTGAGTTGTCTTTTATTTGCCAATTATTGATGTGTGTTAGACTTTTTAAAAATTAAGTTCTGTAGGGGCCTATTCATGCTAATTTCCAAAGTAAAACATTGACTAAATTATTTCCAACTTTCCCAGGTAATTTTTAAGAAATGTTTTTTTGGTATCTTTATATTTTAGCATAAAAATAAGTGTGTCCTGTGATTTCATCGCTGAGAGGGGTTGTTTTTGTGCAAAACCCTCTAAAATATTAGTATTACAATTCCATCCCTGAGTATGGACTTGTGAGTCCAAAAGACCCTTAATCGCAACAGATTCAAATGTACGGATTCAGTACTGTTTTCACTTAATACTATAATACTATTTTATAAAGACACCAAAAATTTAAGTTTAAAAATAACAAATTTTGCTAGGCCAGAGTAACTGTGTTTTATTATCACCCTTAAATATATTGAATCTGTATAGTTTTGACTACATTTTATACTTCAATATAAATAGAATACATAATAAGTATCTGTGGGATATGCCATTAATGTCACTTTTAAGGAAAGAGACCCTCATAACACACTTGGGCTTTGGCATTCTTAAATTATGAGGAGCTCCTTACAACACTCATGGGATAAATTCCATATCTCCCAAATGTTTATTATACATCTTCCATTTCACTTAGTTCCTATTTTCTGGGTTAGCAGTTGTTTTGCTGTGGTGGTTTACAGTAATTTAACTGAGGACAGTCTTGCTTATTGATAAATAATCTGATCAATTTTGTGATATAATTTTAAAATATTTATATCATAGTATATTTGTTCTAACACATACCACAGTGTAATTATGGATGACTACTAAGTTTTTTTAAACCTACATTTGAAGTATAACCATATGGTAAAAAATATAACGCTTAGTATCAAAGTCAGTATAATTACCCTTAAAAGTTCTGTCTCAACAGTTTAAGCAAATAGCTTTCTATTCTGAACACAGTTAATGATAGAAATATTATTTTCTTTTCAATGAGCTGTATATTATACATTAAACATAAAAAAACAGAATGCGGGTTAAGAAGTGAGGATCCAATGATACCTTGTTGTCAAACACCACTGAGTATTCCTCCAGAATTACTCCTTTTGAAAAAGTTGGGTTTTTTCCCTACTGTATGAAGAATTAGCATGATTAAGAATTATGGGGAATGATAATAAATTAAATTATTTGAAATAATGATTAATAATTGTTAATATTTATTGAATGTTTCCTGTGGGCTAGGCGTTATCTAAAGGCTTTACATAGATTGTCTTATTTATCCTCCCCACACGTGGGATAGGTACTGTCATAGATGAGGAAATTAAGGCTTATAAAGGCTTATTTAGATTGACTTTCTACCAAGAAGCTGAGCCAGGCTTTGACCTCTTGAGCCTACATTCACACTGTCATTTGACTAGGACTAGGAGTGTGGTGGAAAACTAAGGCATTCAAAGGTACTTTGTGTCAGATTGGGCATGCGCCAAACCCAGGATGACCAGATAAGCAACAAAGACCAGGCAAGTACAAGGCCTGGCATCAGAGGAGTCTTGTTAGTAGTGATCAGAAACCAGCCTGGTAGGGAGGAAGTGGAACATCAAGGGCACTGGAGAGCTGAAAGCCCACAGCCATGCCAAAAATCAGGACTAAAAGAGCTCAGGATCTCCCATAGAGAGGTACCAGCAGCAAAAGTATAGTGAAAATAATAAGCCACCACCTAAGGCTTAAATCTTCTTGTCCAAGTCCAATCCTGGCCTTATTTAGGTGAGACTGCTGGATAGAAAAATAAAGAAGCCATTACGCAGGAGGGGGAGTTCTGCTACTTTAATCTTAAACCTGACCTGCAAAAAGAGTTAATAAATGAAGTAGAAGAAACGGAGTCTGTACTGACAAAGTAATGAGTTTTAAGATAGACAAAGGCCAAGAAGGAAAAGTTGTGCCCAGTTATGCATGCACAGGTTTAGGAAAGGTACCAGCCATGTGCCTTTCTAGGCAGAAGTATACTCCTCCCACTGAAAGGTGAATAAAAAGTAATAATTCAAGCAAGGGAAATGCAGATCTCAAAGAACTGCTAGAAAGCAATGTAACCAGTAAGATATGGTTGAGTGTATACAACTGAATGCGATTGTTGAAAATAATGATCTGAAGAGCAGTAAAAATAATTTGAAACTTTATTTATTTGGATCTGAGATCTACTTAATTATAGTGAATAATTCAGTATGAGAAAGAAGTGTAAAAGTTTACATAATTCATCACGCATGGAGGAAATCAAATATACTATTTCACTGATTTTTCTAATCACTAAACAATATTTATTTTATAAAATTACTATAGAATAGTATCTATGCAATGCTATTGTGAGGATTCAAGGAGAAAAAATCATACACAATACTTGGCACACTGTAAACACTCAATAAAATGTTCATTGTCATTAATTTTTATATACCAAGTACAATTGCCTGACTCATAAGACTCACTAAATAATAATAATAATAACAAAAGAAAATAACAAGAATGCTTACAAAGGAAGCATAAAACGAGATGACAAGTAATACTCTCAAACATTAGGTATAGTACTACACATAAATGCTTTAAGCTCTCCTAACAAAAGACAACGATTCTCTGTTGGCTTATGGACAGATCCAACTATATGCTACTTAAAAGAGACAGCTAAAATAAATTGATATGCTTTGGCAAATGGAATGCAGGAATGGCAATAGTAGTGTCAAAAAATATACTTTGAAACAAAAGCATTGAAAGAGAGTATTCTTCTTTATTAATAAAACATTCAGTTATAATAACCTTGAATTTTGGTGTGTAAGATCTATGACAGCAAAGAGTTTGTCTGTCTTGTTCGTTAATATACCCCAGATGCCTCCTTAGCAGAACCTGGTACATGGTACAGTCAGTAAATATCTTTGAATGGATGGATGAATGGGAAGGAGGTAAAAACAAAGGAAGGAAAGATCACAAATCAATTACATAAGGAACTGATTATTCAAAATATCATTGGCAGAAAATTTACTATTTTGAGGAACATCAGCTAATAACTATTAAAAAAATTAAAACTCTATATAATTAGTAGAAAACATACATGAATATATAGCCAATCTTCCAATGACCATGGCTTTTCTAAGAAAAATAGCTGTGAAAGACATTTGAGAGGGTAAGTTTGTAATTTGACTACCCCAAAATTTCATTCCAGTAAAATGCAATACAAAGACAAATTGGTTTTTAAAAAACTTCAACATATATAAAGAAATATATGAAGAATAAAAAGCAAATTTTTCTTCCTTATATATAATAAACCCTTAAAATTAGTAAGAAACCACCTAACCCATAAAGTAGAAAAATAAAGTGAACCAACAACGTGTAGGAAAAAAATAACAATGGCCAATAAATATAGCGAAATGATTTCAATTATTCAAGTATTTAAAGAATTACTAATTAAATAACAAAATATGATTTTCATTAGGTTGATGAGAATTAGAGAAAATTTTATTCAATGCTGATAGAATCAATTTGGGAGACAGTTGGGAAACTTAGTCAAATACCTGGTAAACTTGTGCTCCTTGGCTCATGATTCCACTTTTAAGCATATAGACATCTAAAGGGAATCAGGGAGCAGAGGTCTGTGTGTAAAGATTTATATCACAGTGTTATTTATGATATGAAATGTGAACTAACACTTATAATAATAAAGGAAATAATAGTAGGGTAAATAAATCCATTCGATTAAATATTATGCCATAATTTAAGTGATGTATTTGTGCACTATGCAATCCCAAGAGATAATGCTTATGATGTATTCTAAATGAAAAATCAGGAAGAAAAACCAGGGATAATCTATTTTCCTAGTTTTAAAAATTATGTATATTTTTATATGAAAATTAGACAAAGCATATTGACAGTGGTTATCTCTGAGAGGGAATAATGGATGGTATTTATTTTCTTTATACTTTTTGTTATTTTCTCAGTTGTCTCTATTGATCATAAATAATTTTATAAGACAAAAAAATGTGAGGACAAAAATAAGAATGAACTTAATTACTATTAATGAGCACATATGTCAACATCCAGAAAACTGAAACACTTTGAGGATGTATTTGAACCATTGTTAGTAATCTTTGAGGAATTAAGGAAAATGGAGGCCTCGACAGGAATATTTCATATGAAAAAAATTCTGTAACATCTGCAATGCAATAAGATGTATTTACTTCAATCTGACAGTATTTTAGAACTTTAAAAAGGTAATCTAATTCCTTAAAAAGGGAAATTGTTTTTATGTGGAACTGGCATGTTTTCATGAGAACAATTTGGACAAGATAGAACTACATTTTTTTTCTGTCAAATTACCAGATTACAGAAAAACTTTTGGCTGAATATTTTGATTTCACCATTTTCTTCTAATATTCTTTTGCTCAAAATGGAGAATTTGTAGACTGAATGATATTACATTGAGGCTGAAAGGTAACATTATGTGACAGCCATTTTCTTACAGTATGCATGACTATGACTACATTGTGGCCCACATGGAGTGAGGTCTCTGGTAGCATGCTATATAGGGCATTGTTATTGGCCCTGCACAGAATCCCAGCATCTCAGGGTCTTGCAAGGTCACTATTTTAGCTAATCATGAAATGCTTCACTCTCAATTGTAACATCCATATTAAATAATTGAATATCTCAACTTGACCAAACCCTTGTTGGGGAGTTTGGTACCATCAAAAACAGCTTATTCCATGGCAGAGTTCACTCACCTCTCCACTGTATCTCCCAGTGTAATGTAATAAATATTTTAATTCCTAATAAATGTTAAGCACTTGTTCACAAGGAGCTCACAACATTGCATAGAAAGAAATGAGATTTACAATAATATAGACTTAGATTAAATTGTGACTTTAGTATTTATTCCATTTCCTATTAAAGTACATTTAGGTAGTCAAGATAGCTATTATAATAATTAGTCTAGTGTGATACATGTAAACAACATTATTTCAATACAATAATTATAACAGGCTCATTCACAACATGCTGTGTTGTGAGCACAAATTGGAACACTATCAGGAATGCATTTGGCTGCAAATAACAGAAACTCTACTAACAATGGCCTGAAGAAATGGATTTTTTTTTTTTTCCATTTTTCCTAAAATGTCACAAGTCTGGAGGTAGGCAGCTACTGGCATTTGTTCAGTGGCTCCACAGTATTGAGATGTGCAGATTCTCTTGGCCTTCGTGATTGTGGCTAAATGGTCTCAAGATGCTGTTATGGGTAGCTATTCAGTACTTCACTAGATAATAGTTCAAGGCTACATATTTGTGCAAGAGGCTGGTGCCAACATTATTTGCCATCTTTGATCAAGCAAAGCAGAAACTTTCCCAGCAGCCACCTCTAGTAGACATAAGCTTAAATCTCACTGGTAGAATTTGGGTTTATGGCCAACCCTAACTACAAGAAAGGCTAGGAAAGCAGGGAGTGGACTTACGGTTACCTTAGACCAGTTGTGCTCTATTCCCTGGAGCTGGGCACATTTTGGGGGTGGAGGCATGGGTATTAGATAGGCAACTAAGAGTTTTAGATTAATCTGAAGTTTTAGAGGAAACTCCCTAAAAGAAATGATACCTGGGATGTGTCTTGAAATGTAAGCAAGAACAATATAATCAAAGTTGTAAGGACCTCATGCAGGGAGAACAGTATGATCAAAGGCATGTTTGTTTGAATATCATCATGAATACAAGAAACACTAATCAGATTATCAAAACTAGGGTAGATTTTGTGTGAGAGGAAAGTGAGGCAACACTAGGACACGGGGACTGTTAAGATGCCTTGCTAAGAACAATCTAGATCGATGCTGTCCAATAGGTAGCTAGCCACATGTAGCCATAAAATTTAAATTAATTAAAATTAAATAAAATTTATTTATTTATTTATGCTTGGATGTACATCATAATATATTTCAAATTCTGTGTAGATAAAGTTAAATAAAATTTAAAGTTTAGCTCCTCAGCCACACTGTCCCTATTTCAAGTGCTCAGTAGCTCAGATATATAACATTCAAATCATTATAGAAAGTTCAATTAGACAGCATTGATCTAGATCTTTATTCTAGGGTGGGGGGGTAGCATTGAAACATAATGATTTTATGATCATATTTGGTCTGGAAGGACTGCATTGGTTGCACAGTGGTGAAGAGAATGAAGGGGGAAGTAAGACTGGGGAAGCAGTGATTAGCTACAAAAGTAGTAACTTCTATGTTCTGGAATAGAGATGATGGTGGCCTGAAACAAGATAGAAGCAGTGAGAATAGAGATAAGTGGAAGTATCTGGAAGATGCCAAGTTGCTAGAATTGTCAAGAGTTGTAATTAGTCGAATATGGGAAGGAGGGGTAGGGAAGAATCAAAGATAATTTGGACAGTGAGGTGAATGAAGGTAAAAATCACAGAGATAATTAACAATGGAGAAAGAAATTTCAAGGGAAAGAGGAATTCAGATATGGATATGTTGAGTTTGGAGTTTCTGTGGGACCATGGATGTCCAATAGACAATTGAATTATATGGTTCTGGAGCTTTGGAGAGAGATTTGGAAGTATCAATTTTATAGTCCACATGCTACATGATGCTAATTGAAGTTGCTAGTAAAGTAAGACAAGAAGATCAAATCTTAAAGAACATCCACCCATGTGTAACTGACTTTTGAGAATGTAAAGCGGTAAGTGATTTGGTCTAATTGGCATCTAAAATAAATCGTTGTAGTTTGTGTTTGAGAGAGGTGAGACTGGAAACTAGGATACCAGTTAGGAGGGTTTTGTAAGTGTCTAGGTAATAATTGATAATAGCAGTGGAGGAAAGGCAGTTTAAAGAGATATTTTACAGATAGAGTCCATGATTTGGTAATAACCCAAAATGCAGCTTGCTACTTGGGAGAGTGAGAGACATCTTGGATTGGAGCCGCTACAGTTTCAAAGTGTCCAGTGCATTGCCCTGTTGTCCATCCTTTTATTTATGTTCTCAAGCAATCTTCCCAATCTATGTGCCGCCAGACCTGACCATGTCAGTGTCTTTCTCCTGTGCCACCAGCCTGAACCTCACCTTATTTTGTGTCCTCTAGTTGATTCCTCTGCTCACTGTCTTTGTGTACTCTGGAGTTGCCTATTTTCCTCTCCTTTGTGACCACAAGCCATCAGGTATTATATCTCCAGTATTTTTAACCTCTTCCTCTTTGCTGATTTCTTCTTTAAGAAGAAGATAAGATTAAACAGCACAACGAAAAACCCTCCTTTGGTGCCAGCCCCATGGCGTAGTGGTTAAATTTGGCATGCTACACTTTGGCAACCCAAGTTCACGGGTTCAGATCCAAGGCGTGGACCTACAGCACTCGTCAGCCACGCTATGGCAGCAACCCACATTTAAATTTAAAGTGGAGGAAGATTGGCATAGATGTTAGCTCAGGGCTAATCTTCCTCAAGCAAAGAAAGAGGAACATTGGTGACAAGCGTTACCTCAGGGCACTTCTTTCTCAGCAAAAGAAAAAAAAAAACCCTCCTTTGACCCTCCTCCAGCAGCCCTACTTATCTCCTCTTTTCTTTCAAACTTCCAGATATAATAGTCTTCTCTGATTTTCATTTTCCATTGATTCACTGTCACTGTGGAGTCTGTATAAATGCTCCAGATATACCAATTAAAAGACTGAGATTGGGCCGGCCCCATGGCCGAGTGGTTAAGTTCGCGTGCTCTGCTTAAGAGGCCCAGGGTTTCACCAGTTCAGATCCGGGGCGTGGACATGGCACTGCTCATCAGCCCATGCTGAGGCGGTGTCCCACATGCCTCAACTAGAAGGACCCGCAACTAAAATCTGCAACTATTTACTGGGAGAATTTGGGGAGAAAAAGCAGAAAAATTGAAAAAAAGAAGATTGGCAACAGATGTTAGCTCTTTTTTAAAAAAAAAAAAAGACTGACATTAGCAGATTTATAGACATGACCCAACTGTATGCTGTCTACAGGAAACATTTTAAGTATAGTGATATGGGTAGATGAAGAGGTTGGAAAAAGATATATCATGCAAACATTAATGAAAAGAAAGCAGGAGAGGCTATATTAATATCGAATAAAGTAGACTTCAGAGCACAGAGAATTACCAAAGAAAAAAAGGGACATTACATAATGGTAAAAGGGGCAGTTCATCAAAAGGCTATAGCAATCCGAAATGTGTATGCACTAAACAACAGAGCTGCAAAGTATGTGAACCCAAAACTTATAGAACTGAAGGGAGAAATAGACAAATCTACATTTATGGTTGAAGACTATCAATAATTGATTCAACAACTAGACAGAAAATAGCCATGTATATAGAGGAATTCGACAACAATATCATCCAACAAAATCTAATTGACAGTTATAAAACACTCCGTCCAATAATTCTATAATACATATTCTTTTCAAGTGTCCACAGAACATATACCCAGATAGACTATATCCTGGGCCGTGAAACAAACATCAACAAATTTAAAATAATCAAAGTCATATAGAGTATGTTCTCTGAACACAATGAAATCAAATTATAAATAACAGAAAGATAACAGGAAAATTTCCAAATGCTTGGAAACCAAACAACACACTTCTAAATAATCCCTGGATCAAAGAGAAAGTCTTAAGAGAAATTAAAAAGTACATCTAACTGAATGAAATGAAAATACAGCATATCAAAATTTGTGGGACACAGCTAAAACAGTGCTAAAAGGAAAATTTATTGCACTAAATGCTTACATTAGAAAAGAGGGAAAGTCAAATTACTAATCTGAGGTTCCAACTCAAGAAGCTAGGAAAATAAGAGGAAAATAAACTCAAAGCAAGCAGAGGAAGGAATAATGGTAAGAATTGAAACCAATATAATTAAAAACAGAATAACAATAGAGAAAAACTAACCAAAAATCTATTTCTTTGAAAAGATCAACAAAATTAACAGACTGAAAAGAAGGCCGAAAGGATGTGAGTGTGGCTGTCAAATAGCACAGGAAGGATCCTTGTGGAATGGAGCATCTCCGTATTAGGAGTGTGTCAACGGTTGTGTGTCCTGGTTGTGATACTATACTGTAGTTTCACAGGATGTTACCATTGGAGGAACTGGGTTTACAGAATCTCTGTACTGTTTCTTACAACTGCATGTGAATATACAATTATCTCAAAATAAAAAATTTAATTAAAATAATAGTTCAAATAGCTCACATCTTTTGCCCTTTTTATAAATTAGGTTATTTGTTTTCTTAGTACTAAGTTTTGAGAGTTCTCTGTATATTCTGGATACAAGTCTGTTGTATTTGTAATTCACAAATGTTATCTCTCCGTCTGTGGCTTGTTTTTTCATTTCTTGTAAGTATCTTTCCTAGAGCAAACATTTTCAGTTTTTGTGAAATCCAATTTATCAACTGTTTAATCAAATGTGTTTTTGGTGTCATACCTAAGAACTCTTTGTTTAACCCAATTCCTAAACATTTTATTTTCTTCTAATTATTTTATAGTTCTATGTATTATATTTGTCATCCTTTTTTTTTTTTTAAGATTGGCACCTGAGCTAACAACTGTTGCCAGTCTTTTTTTTTATTTCTTCTTTAAATTTTTTCCTCCTCCTTCTCCCCAAAGCCCTCCAGTACATAGGTGCATATTCTAGTTGTGAGTGCCTCTGGTTGTGCTATGTGGGACGCCACCTCAGCATGGCCTGAGGAGCAGTGCCATGTCCTTGTCCAGGATCTGAACCGGCGAAACCCTGGGCCACTGAAGCGGAGCGTGTGAATGCAGCCACTCAGCCACAGGGCCGGCCCCTGTCATCCATTTTGAGTTAATTTTTGTATAAGGTGGGAGGTATAGGTCGAGGTTATTTATTTATTTTTGCCGTATAGATTTCCAATTATTCTAGTACTGTTGTTGAAAGACTATCCTTTCTCTATTGAATTGGTTTTGCACCTTTGTCAAAAATCAATTGATTTTATTTCTGTGGGTTTGTTTCTGAACTCTCTATTGCCCTTTCATTGATCTCTGTCTTCTTTCTTACGTATTTAATAGAATTTGCTGGTGAAACCGTCTAGCTTGGAGTGTCCTTTGCTGGAAGGCTTTTAACTATGAATTCAGTTCTTTAAAAAGTATAATAACTTCACATTATTTATTTCTTGAGTGTTTTTTGTTAGCTTATGTTGTTCAAGGAATTGTCCATTTCATCTAAGTAGTCAAATTTATGAGAACAAAGTTCATATTTCCTTATTAACCTTTTAATTTCTGTGGTGTCTATAGTTACATATTTATTTTTTTTCCAGCTATGGGTAATTTTTATGTTACCTCTGTTTTTATTGATCAGTCTGGCTACAGGGTTTGTCAATTTTGTTGATGTTTTCAAAGAACCAGCTCTAGCTTTGATTAATTTTTTTCTCTCTGTTTTTCCCCCGTTTTCAATTTCATTGTTTTCAGCTCTTACCTTTATTATTTTCTTCCTTCTCCCTACTTGTGTTTATTTTGCTCGTCTTTTAAATTATTTAAAGTGGAAGCCCAGATTAATGATTTCAGGCTTTTATTCTTTTATAATTTAAGTATTTAATGTTCTAAGTTTCCCTCTAAGCACTGCTTTAGGTGCATCCCTGGAATTTTAATATAGTATATGTCATTTTTCTTCAGCTGAAGGTATTTTTAAATTTCCCTTAAGACTTCTTTTTTGTACTCTGGGTTATTTGGAAGTTTGGCACTTATTTTCCAAATATTTGGGGGTTATTGTATATCTTTTTGCTATTTATTACTAGTTAATTTCATTATGGTCCATGAAAATACTTTGCATGATCTCTACTTTTAAAAAAAATTTTTAAACTAATCTTTTAACCCTAATGTGGTCTATCTTGGTGAATATTCCATGTGCACATGAGGAGAATGTTTATTCTCCTGTCGTTGAGTGTAATGTTCTGTAAATGTCAGTTTGGTCAAGTTGGTTGATAGTGTTATTCAGATCCTCTATATTTTTTCTTCTGTTGTTCTATTAATTACTGAAAAGAGGAGTATTGATCTAGCTATAACTGTAAATTTCTCTATTTCTGAATTCAAAGCTACTTTAAAATGAGTGAGAATTAACCACTCAGCGTTCTTAACCCAATACAAATGGCACAATTTTCTTTTAGTTTATGGCAGGCAACCTAGTTTTGTTTATTCCCTGGTCCTTTCTGATACTCAGGGAATATAATTCCAGTCTTGAGTATGTAGAGGCTTGATTATAAAACTTTTTAGATAAAATAGGCTTATGAACTTTGAGAAACTAGTGATTTCCAGTATGACCCCAGAATGCTCTTAGCTAAAAGGGCTGTAACTTATATATTTGGAAATGCAATGTTTAGCATAGACCAGGATTTTTTTTTTCTTTGCTCCTTTTTAAAATTATGCCCATAGTGTGAAATTTTTTCCAATTAAATGGCTTCTTTCACTGATGTTTTGGAGCCTAGTAAATATATTAGACTACTGAAACAATCAAAAGACGAATGATGGCATTTTCATTTAATATATTTGAATGGTTTTAAATGCTTCCAAAGGGGGCTGGCCCAATCGCATAGTGGTTGGGTTCATACGTTCCACTTTGGCAGCCTGGGGTTCACCAGTTTGATCCTGGGTGTGGACCTACTACACACTGCTCTTTAAGGCATGCTGGGGTGGCATCCCACATAGAAGAACTGGAAGGACCTATAGCTAGGATATACAGCTACGTACTGGGGCTTTGGGGAGGAAAACAAAAAAAGAGGAAGATTGGCAATAGATGTGAGCTCAGGGACAATCTTACTCACCAAAAATAAAAAAATAAAAATACATGCTTCCAAAATATCTAGCTTCTAACAAAAAGTATTTACAATAAACATTAAAATGCTTCTACATATATAGCATGTAAGTTTTTATCATAAACTTTTTTTCTCTTTTTCTGCTGAGGAAGTTTAGCCCTGATCTAACATCTGTTGCCAATCTTCCTCCTTTTTGCTTGAGGAAGAGTAGCCCTAAGCCCTCAGAATAGTCCTAAGCTAACACTTGTACCAATCTTCCACCACTTTATATGTGGGTTGCCCCCACAGCATCGCTGATGAGTGGTGTAGGTCCATGCCTGGGATCCGAAGCCATAAACTCTGGCTGCCAAAACGGAGCATTCCAAACTTAACCACTACGCCACTGGGCTGGCCCCTATCATAAACTTTTTAGCTCTGCAAGTCACCTCATTTATTAAATTGTATTTATTTATTAAAACAGTTGCTTTTTAAAGATCAATATGTGTAATACGTGTCCTAAAATTTCCTGCAAATATATAATTAAATTCATAGTTTTCAAGTTTATGTTTCTGATTAAGAGTTAAGGTGATTGAAACACAAAACAACTGAGAAGAACTGATGTGCTGAAGGCTGCTAAGCCAGAATAGTTCGTGATAGGCCGTATTCCCCACTCCACTATCTTCCAGGTACTAAAAGTCATCCTTATCTTTCGGATATATATCTTAAACAGTACAGCACTTGCCAACCCTAGTCTTAAACTCACTAACCAGGTCAGTATTAACTTTAGGTTATATCAACACTCTCTAAAGGAAGCCTGATAAAACTACGTCTTTAAAATTGTTGTGATATCTTTAACTAGACATAAGTATACAGGACAAACAAATATTACCCCCAAACTTTACACGTATAAAATCCCATCTAAGGAGAGTCATAAAAAAGAAAACTCCCTAGAAATATATCGTCAGAGTTGTTTTTACGTCACAGTAGGACAATGGAATGTCTTCTTTTAGCCGTCTGGTCTAACAACAGAGTGATATAACTATAAATCCAATATTGCCTTTGAGTCTGTTGGCAGCAGAATACATTTAGATTGGATGGGAAATAATTTTTATCCTCAAATCAGAACTGTAGGTTCTAAAGCATGAAGGAGAAATATTCAGGACTTACTGGGAAATAATAGTTAAATGTGGGTAAAAATCTTGGCATTATTAATCAGTTTCTCTCCCTGTTTCTCATCCTTGGCTTCTTGATTTCATGTGTTTCTCTGTTTTTTTTTTTTTTTTTGCTCTTCAAGTCTTTCTGTAACCAAGTAAGCTAGAGGCAAATTCAATATCTACAGCTAATTGCCCTAATAAACTCTTTCTTTTGCTATATGGTAATGCATGTATGATATCATACTTCATTATTAAGTATACCTTATAATTAACCTAGCTTGTATTACTCATATCAGTGATTACAGTGTGCGTCTTTAATAGGTCTCTGACCAGACTTAAGTTTTCTACCCTTATTTTCCTGAACCTGCAATCAAGATATGGGTTGCGATGAATGCTTGCAAAAGTTGAGTTAAAGTCAAGTTACGAGTACTTCCTTTATAAGGTTGCCACATGGAATTTCTGTTTGCAAAGCACTTAAAATAGTGCCGGGCACTTAGAACACTTTCTAAGTGTTTATTAAAAAATAACGATAAATCATAACAAGGATCATAAAATTCTAGTTAAGACCTCATACCTCTAGGGGCCGGCCCCGTGGCCTAGTGGTTAAGTTCACGTGCTCCGCTGCAGGCGGCCCAGTGTTTCATTGGTTTGAATCCTGGACGCGGACATGGCACTGCTCATCAAACCACGCTGAGGCAGCGTCCCACATGCCACAACTAGAAGGACCCACAATGAAGAATATGCAACTATGTACTGAGGGGCTTTGGGGAGAAAAAGGAATAAATAAAATCTTTAAAAACAAAAAAGACCTCATACTTCTAAATAATAATAAAAATGATGAATAACATTACTCCTTAAAATTGAAAATTAATGGGAAATGGTTCTTTCCAGAGCCATAAGTCCCCATATACCAAATGCCTTTTGCTCTGGTTTGGCCCATCAGTAAGTAGCTGTCTTTTCTATAGCTTGATCAGCTCCAGGCAGGAGTGCCTCTGCCTGTTGGTATTTATGACAACAGTGCCAAATCAAGGTGGACTGCTTCCTAACGTGAATTTCCTCTTATCTTTGACTTTTCACACCCACTATTTTTTGGAAAATGTAGTTTTAAAACAATAGTAAACATGAAGTGAAAATGACTGGTTATCTGATGTTGCTGGTGGTGGAGAGCGGTACCTCCTTTCTGCAGTGCTGCCGAGAGCTGGTCTGTAGGCTTTCTCCTGGCTCTCCTCCACCACCTTGGCTCTCTGCCTGTGCAATCTTTTATTCTTTTTTACCCCTTCTTCCCGAATCTCCTTTCTTGCCTGCCCCTCACTATGTCCCCACCTTCAACCAGTGCATTCTGCTGGTCTTAGGACATAAAGACAGGAAGAGAAAGAAAAGGAAGGGAGGCAAATGAAACACAAAGTTTTTTAGTGTTTGGGAGCCATGCATTGAAACTGTTTATCTAGATTTTAATATAGTTTCACTATTTCTTTTTTATCAGCCAACACTGATGACTCCCCACCCCCTTTTTAAAACTGTTTAAGGATCTCTGAAGAAACAAGGTTGACTGATTTCCTTGTACCACCAGTTCTACAGCTGTAGGTTTAATGCTTGCTTCTCAAGCCCTTATTCTGGAATAAGGTCCCAAGACAATGGAAGATTAGCCGAACAAACCCTGGACTAGCACAACACAACCAGAGTAGGACCGCACAGCTACCCAACTGCCCCAACCAGCTTCTGACCCACGTAAGATTGGCCTCTTTGCTTCTGGTTGTTGCCAACTCTGTTCTAGTTGGTCACAAATTTTGCTCTTCACCTAGTGTTCTTAGATTTGTAAGTTTTCACATTAAGGAAATTGGATTAAGCTGTGTATATTATTTTTTTCTTATTTTTAGTTTATGACTTTTACTTGATTTCATTAATTTTATGATTGGTGTTTTTCAGTTTAACGACTTTTAAGAAATAGAACTGTTTTTCAAGCCACCATTCATTCAGCATTCACTAATTATTGCTAAGTACCTACTGATATCAAGCATTGTGCTTATGTTAGCATCACTGGGTATTTGGAGGATTGTTAATTAGAAGAGAGAACACCCTCTCAAGAAGGCTAGATAAGAACCAGTAGGAAGAATTTGTGGTTGGGGGGGCACATTTTGAATCAGCAAGTAGAAAAATCCTCCATCAAAAAATGTTTGCAAAATAGATGGTTTAGGATTGGCAAGTGCCTTCACCCTTCACTCTGTTCAGCAGAGGCTCAACAGTTCCCCACCATCAGAAATTTTATGAATAGGTTGCTTTATGAATGAGAAATTGGACAAAATAGCAAAGTCCAATATTAAAGTTGCACATCTTTGAAAATAACACAAATGACTAGGTTCATTCCCATTAAAAAATAACCAAGGGGCTGGCCCTGTGGCCTAGGGGTTAAGTTTGTCATGGTCTGTTTCAGCGACCCTGGTTCACTTCCCAGGTGTGGACCTACACCATTTGTCAGCGGCCATGCTGTGGCGGCAACCTCCATACGAAATAGAGGAAGATTGTCACAAATGTTAGTTCAGGGGGAATCTTCCTCAGCAAAGAAACAACCAAACCAAAAACAAACCACTAAGTTTTTTAACCAAGTGGTCACTTTTTTTTAAACTAGCATATCAGTGTTTTTTTTTTTAAATGATTTTATTTTTTTCCTTTTTCTCCCCAAAGCCCCCCGGTACATAGTTGTGCATTCTTCGTTGTGGGTTCTTCTAGTTGTGGCATGTGGGACGCTGCCTCAGCGTGGTCCGATGAGCAGTGCCATGTCCGCGCCCAGGATTCGAACCAACGAAACACTGGGCCGCCTGCTGCGGAGCGCGCGAACTTAACCACTCGGCCACGGGGCCAGCCCCAGCATATCAGTGTTTTTATATTGAAAATGACTGTAGTCCTTGTGAAGCATGGTTACTTTAATTAGTTATACATTTATTTTACTGCAACATTATTACATAAAATACTTCTGGAATTCCCTTTTGGAGTTATCCTCATTACTAGCGTAGGAGCCACATTAGAAGCTTGTTTCATGGCTGTGTAATCAAATAATCAAAAAAAAGGTTTTGACGTCAAATATCGCCTAACCTGTTTCTCATAGTGTTCACCACATTTGGCTCTAATTCGAAGTGTTAGTTACTTGTATGAATAAAACTCACCCTCAAAACACACCACTCAGCCTCTATGAGAGGTATACAAAAATACCTACCATGGGCTCTGAATGAATCATTTCATATATAAATTTTGGTATCTTTGTTTAAAAAAATCCATTTCATTACTTTCTAGTCACATGCTCTGTGTATTTTATTATGGATGTGTGAAAAATTGATGTTAAGGATCATACAGCAAAACGAAAACAATGCACTTGATATAACTTGATGATGAACATTATGTTCTTAAATATGACTTTAAAAGTAAAACTGTGGATTTCCTAAAAGAGAGAATCCAGTCCGAGATGGCTGTCCTTTCCTACAAGATACTAATTCACCCAGTGACATACTTGAATGAAGTTTCTGAGTTTTGTTCTCTCTTTGAGCTAGTTTAATTGACCACAGCCTCCTGAGAGTCAGCATTCATTCTTAAGAACAATTGGGAGCATCCAGGAGCTTTGAGAGTGCCGTAAGTAGAACAGTGCATTTGAAGGACCATGGAAACTGACAGAGTAGAGTCCTGGCTTCTGTAGCAGCCATAAAAGTAGCTGAGCCAATAAACTGCCATACCTTCTTTTGAACATAAGCTGGAAGTTAGAGGATCTGGGAGACAATTTGGTAGAGTTCTATAAAAACCTTGGCTTATCAGAAAACAACCAAAGGGAAATGGTAAAGGGAGTGAAATGATCCTGTCCCTTGGATTGCAAACCACAGTCCAGTTGGCCAGATTTAGATTTTTAGCTATTGCCCAGCTGGTGAACAGTTCAAAACTATTTTAGATCATGTGATCTCGTTGTAACCAATTGGGTGGTTTGGCAGATGACAACACAGTAAATATCTGTTCACACAAATTGTACGCATACTGCATTTGTCCATGTGCATCCTGTTTTTCTATATTGATGATAACATATCTAAATAGATGATGGATAAATTGTGTGTATAGGTCCATACCTGGATATTTATACACAGTAATTATGCACGTTGATTCCTTCTAGGAAACAGAATGCTACGAATAATCTAGTTAAACCAGTTTCTATGGGGATTTTTTTTTTACTCCTTTTTTCATATTTCCTCTAGTTGTAAAAATTACAGTGATTACACATCATAAAGCCTATCTGTAATAAAACGCATCAGCTGGCCAAGGTTTTCATCGCTCACTCAATAATCCATTAATACAGCAACGCTGCCCAGGCATCTTTATAATACCAACTCGGAGGTAATTTTAATCAGCTAGACCAGCTGGTATTTAACAGCAGCTGCTGGAGACGCCACAAATATACTCAATAGCTGACATCTTTATTTGCAGTTTTTCAAGGGGAGAAGAGATTCTCCTGTGGTTACTTGTATTAAGCATTTAAAAGAAGGTGTAAAGTATACAGGGGTTTATACCTAAATGAGAAGGGGAAGGGATTAATGATAAAACAAAAGTGATAAAAGAGTTCTATCAGGAGAAGAGGTTTGTGAATGAAGAAACTGCTCAAATGAATAAGAATACATGGGCTTTGGGTGGACTTCAGACCTTTTTCCTAGTTATAGTTACACTAATCTTGGGTATCGTTAGCAGTAAAAATGTAGTCTGCTGTGTAGCATCCTTACAGCCTTCTATACTAGATTTGTAGTGTCCTTTACTACTTAAAGCTGTGAAAAATAATTTGATTCTGTGAAAGAGTGATCTGCTCATGTGCATGTGTTCTGTCTCAACCGCTGCACGCCATGTCCTATTTTGTTGTTTTATGAATATATTTGTATTAATGTTCAATTTTGATATTTTAAATGAAAAGAGTCATCATCAATATGTACTGTCTAGTAGTAAATGTGGAATGCCATTTCACATTGGTGTGTATGAGCATGTGTGGGGGAAACAAGCATCGGCAACATGAAGTTAACAGTCACAAACCCATTATAAATAAAAATTTAATTACACTTGGGGGAGCTTGGCTTACAAAGCTCAGAAATCCATAGTGGAGCTTGCTGGTAATAAATGTCTGATCTGTTTGTTAAACTCCACTGTTCCCATCCCTTTTCTCATCATCTTTTATGAAATACTTAGACGTCTCCACTGGTTAGAAATTGGTAAACAGATCTGACTTTCTGATTTATAAAATATTTTGCCTTTTCCTCTCTGGACGAGAATCTTACCTTTTGCTTTAGTAAGTATAAAAGAGAAGAATTTGAGCAAAGTAGGGAAAGGAAGAGGTATAGTTAGAAAAATAAAGATCTTTCGAGACAGTCCATATTTATAGATGACAGCTTTGTACACAGGTAGCTGTGTATTGAAATGTTTTGGTGATAGAAATATTTGATACTTACATGAACAGAAGTAGTTTTCCATTTTTGTAGAAAATTTCTTGTGTCATTGTCTCTAAGACTGATTTCAAAATTAAAGTAAGTATAAAATAAACTTTTGGAGTTATGGGCCTTATGCACTTGGTATAGAAATAATTTTGTTATTTCTGACTCTTGTAGAGCAATCAAACATTTTCTTATGCTAATAGTTCTTGCTGGGAAATGAAGCATTACAAACCCCTAAAAAGTAAAATATATTACATATGTAAGTGTATTTTGTACTAAATTATCAAAGGCTAATGAAGTTCGTTGTAATACCAAGTCTTCTGCAGGTAGCTGCATTTATCATTGCCACTGATTCTCTTTTTCCAGAGCCTAATAGTGATCTGTCTGTGTTGGACTGTGATTGAATGCTTAAAATTAAAATCCAGTGACAGAATGGATTACTGAGAGCACAATTTGAATTTAAAAATTACTTAACAAGCAGTTTTTTTCTGTTATTTGTGGTGAAAACAGTCTGTTTAAGTTTGTTTAGCATGTTTGACAACAGACAGTTTGATATATTGCTGGGCACAGCGGTAGGTTGGACTTGAGTGGTATTAGCTCTCAGTGTTTTGATTAATGGTAATTGTTTCAATGAAAAGGCATGTTTTACGTACAACTCATAGTTCTGGAAAACAGAAGTCAACTTGCGAGATCCATAATTACTGTTCTGAGTTGCATACAAAGGGCAAGAAGAACTTGCTGGAGTAGCACAGTAGGATTGTTTTTCTTTTTGCTTTGTATTGTGGTTAGAGACTGTTCTTTATGTCAGAATATAAATCTTCTGTTATTTATCTTTTGTTCAGTATTTGAAGTTGATTTATGACACATTTCTGTATCCCATAATTTAGTTTGAATCGTATACCAAGGTGAAATTTCACCTGTCTCTACAGTCGACTGTAAAAGGAATCCAAGGCAACCTAGTGTGGTGCAGATTAAAATTTTTTTCCCTGTTTTTCTCTAGTCTTGCTCTCTTGTCTTAAAAGAATGCAACTTAGAAAACAATTAGAAGGTTTACTTTAACACTTCAGAGATTTCTATTGCCATTTTAAATAAAACATTTTACATATCATTAATGTATGCAAATCAGGGGAAAATAAAAGGTAATTTTTTTGGAGAAAATAAAATATGCATTTACGGACCAAGTTTTTGTCTGCTTAGAAGCTGTCAGAATAATGCCCTCATAACATCTTTCATTCTCACACATAGGTGTGTATACATACGTGAAATAGACATACGTATACATATCTATTCAAAAAGTGCATAATGCTCTGTATTTAGGTTAGTCAGTAGGTAGGAATTGATTTTAAATGAGTGTCCTTACCTTTAGCATGAAGAAAGAAAAATCACTTTCACATAAATACTTGGGAGGGGGTGGGAGACAACACACTTACCATATTTAACCATCCTTGTTTTAAGATGATGAGAAATTTTGTAGGTGGCAGGTAGAGCTAGGGGGTTTTTTCTTTACTTCCCTCTTTTCCTTCCTCTCTGCTCAAGAAAAGAACTAGGTAATGTCATAAATGTAATCAGAATATTTGGCATAAATGCAGCCATATTTGAGAAACCAAGGTTGAGAACCAGTATTTGCACAACAGCCCTCCTCTACTTATGTTATTTTTTTAGGAAGCGTAGAAATTTTGAGTTTATTGGGTAATTTCCTAAATATTCATCTAGGAATCTTAGAATGCTATTTTAAAAATAATAGTTCTCCCTGATAGGACTCTAGGTTTATATTAATGTTAGAGCTTTGGCATAAAAATTAGCACATATCTCCTGTATAGCTTTTGTATAAACTGTGTTCCTTAATGTATTTGGTGGGGGGGATGGGAAGATCTGCAATGCAGAAACCTGTGGTGTTACTGACTGTTTATGTCTAAAAGCAAATGATCCTGCTCCATGGTAGCCTGGATTGGTATGCTATTTGTCAGATTGTTTATTCCCAGCAAAATTAAAATTAATAAATGGTTGTCTAATGCACACCTAAGCCTTTGACATAAAAATAAATATAATTTAAAAAAATTTTTCCTCATAGTTAACAACCATGTGTCATCTTTTATTGAAAGGAACTTTATTTAAGTAGCATAAACTTGTTGGATGGGCTTCAATTAAATGATGATTTGTTAATGCAAATGTGTAGCAAATGACTGGTAGTACATCTGTCTCTTCATCCATAGGCCATTACTGTGCAGCGTTAGCACATGATTGTAAAAAACGAGAAATCATTATATGCAGGTAGTACACATTCAATCAATTCTGACCTTATGTCTCTGGTGAAATAAAAAAAGTATATAATGTAAATGATATTTAATCTGAATAACAAAAAAGAGGCTCTTTTGACTCTCTGTGACTCAAGCTGTTAGGTAATGTGAAGTGACTGTTGTTTGGGATTAATGGTTATTGGAGGCTCAGTGGGGAAAGGCCTTCACTTTAATCCTTTGTCATTCCTCCCATGTATCCCTTCAACCCAATTATATTTTAAGTTCTATTTTCTTTTCTCCTTTTCAAGAGTGGTTTGTGGGATAGTGATGAGAACTGGGCACTGATGACCACCAGCGTGAGCATGTTAAGCAAGCAGTGACAATTAATACAACAAAAAATTGTACAATTAGCTTCAGCTCCGTAAGTGTCTAATGAGCCATTTGTCAGTCTTTTGGTGATATAAACTACTCTATCTTAATTCTCCACTCTTGCAGCAAATAAATAAAAGTTATGAAACACCCGGGCACCAATAAAATATAATTTATTTCATAGGGCATGACAGAACTCTTTACATATCTAAAATGAACATGTTATTTACAAATGACTTGTGCTACTCATATAAACCATGAATCTGTGTGCTAACTGCTTTCATTATAGAGATAGGCATTTTTTTTCTGATTGTTTAATCATTTAAACGTATCATTACTCCTAAAGGCATGTGAGTTAAAGTGACTCCTCCTGGTGTGATTAACTCATGAGGCCAAAAAGAACCTCAGAAATGAGCTATTCCGCAGCTGAAGACATTAAGAATTTACTGGAAAGGACAAAACAATAATTTTCATTTGGGAACCTCTCAGCTCTCTGCTGATTATCTTCCTGCCTTCATTTATTTTTAGGAACCCCAATCTTTCAAAAGTTTTTCATCATCACTATCTATCAGTGAAACAAAACAACATTGTAAGCTTTCGCTTGTGTTTTGTAGAAGGTTAAAAGTTGTAATCACCATACTGTAAAAATGTGAATTGAAAATTCACACTGAAAATGTGAAGTGTCATTCCAATGAAAGCCTAGATATTTTTTAAATAGTAATTAGCTGTTTTAAACAAAAGAACACACAGAAACTGTTTTTAAGAATAGCATATACTGTGGTACTTAAGTGTAGTCCTTCGACCAGCAGTATCAGCATCATCTTGGAGATTGTTAAAAATACAGATTCTTCAGTCCCTACTAAATCAGAAACTGTGAGAGGGGTCCGGGAATCTGTTTTAACAAGCCCTGCAAGTGATTCAATGTACACTAAAGTTTGCAAGCCACTCATACATACTGATAGAGTAATTGAAGCAAAATAAACATTGCAAGCCATTTATGAATCGCTGATATTTAAATAGAACCCAGAAGAAAGCAGACAGCTTTCAGCTCCAAATAATTTCCATGAAATCCATTCATCTCATTTCCAACTCTCCTCGATTGGTTCACTGCTACTTCCCCCTCTCTTTCTCTGTTGTAATATACCTTATTTCTCCGCCCATTTTGCAAGGTAATGATAGAGTTTTCAGGCAAATTCCTAGTTACTCAGCCTGCCACAGTTCGTTACTACTAACCAAAAGTTTGAGTCTACAATGTAGGGATGGTAGTATTTGATGGTTAGCATTTTGTTTCGCCTTTTACTTTTAAACTTGTTTCAAAGTTATTAATGGATAGTCCACTTAGAATGAAGAGAACAGGTTTCTTTCAGTATCAACCTGGTGAATCCATGAAGGAATAGGCAGGTATATTTGGAAGGAATGGGTCATGTACCCCAAAATGGCTGACAAGGGATCATTGGGATTTGATTATTTACACCTGCAGCCTGAATGATTAGCTGTTACAGTAGGTATAGATTAAGCCAAAAAATGAAATTGAATCTAAAGTGGAGAGTGGGAAATGAAATCAGAAAAAAGAAAGCAAGGAAGATTTTTACTAGGGGTGAACTAGAACCAATGATAATTATAGGCAGTTTTGTTTCAAACATGTGCCTATGCACCTTGCTACTTAAAGTGTGGTCCATCGACCAGCAGCACTGTGTCACCTGGAAATGTGTTAGAAAGGTAGAATCTCAGGTCCCACACCAGGCTAGTCTACAGACTAAGAATTCACATTTTAACAACATTCTCAGGAGATTTGCATGCACATTAAAGATAGAGAATCACTTGCTTAGTGTATTACCAGGCAGGGGATTGGGTCAAAGATTGATGGTGAAGGCGTATAGTTAAGCAATGCCACACTTATGTGGAGACAGATTCTATGTGGCTGTGATAGTTCCAAGTGGGCTTTCAACAAGTACGCAGTGTTATTGCAATTGTAGGAGGAGTTATTTTATTGGCCCAACTTACTTGATTTTGGAATAAATCCAGTATAGAACTATGAAATTTGATTAATGATTTTTAAATTTAAGTTTTACTTGTCTCTTCCCCAGAGGAGAATTTAGAGTTCAAGATGATAAGTGCAAAGGGGGCTACAACCAAGGAATAATGTACATTTAAATCTGAACCCTAGAAGAAATTCTGAGTTTAGACTTTGTTAATTTGATTTTTAAAAAGTGGTAGAAGTGTTTGGATTTTGGTATTTTTACAACTTAGTTGCTTCATCTCAGGAAGTTAAAAAAGTACAAGTTTATTATTACTTTTTTTTCCCCACAATACCAGAAGAAAAATTTAGCTTTATAATTTTAGGTGACTTGTCTCACCATTTTTTATTTAATTTAGAGCTGAGAAAAATTTGGTTACAGCTAATTCTCAATTACCCATATTAAGAAGATGCAAGAATAGTTTAAGAAGTGACTATTTAGTAAAATAAGCAAATAGGAGAATTCTTTTTTTTTAAGGGTATACTTTTTTCTTTTTCTTTTCTTTTTTCTTTTTTTGTTTTTTTTGGTGAGGAAGATTGGCCCTGAACTAACATCTGTTGCCAATCTCCCTGGTTTTTTTTTTCCCCTCCCTGAAGCCCCAGTACATAGTGTATATGCTAGTTGTAAGTCCTCCTAGTTCTTCCATGTGGGATGACACCACAGCATGGCTTGATGAGCAGTGTGTAGGTCTGCCCCCAGGATCTGAACCAGCAAACCCTGGGCCACTGAAGCAGAGCATGCAAACTTAACAACTATGCCACCAGGCCAGCCCCCTACGGAGAATTTTAAAAGATGAGGTTATTTAGAAGTAAGAGACTAAACCAAGCTTACTTAGATATGAAGTGATCATTTAATAAGCAGTTTCAGGGACTGGCTCTCACATGCCCTCCTAACTCCTCTCTGAGGTGGACGAAACCGTATCACTGAGACTCACAGGCTGACTAGCTCACCCTGGGACCCATAACTGCACTTAACAGAGCTATGTCTAAGACTTCTACCTTCAGACTCCTGGGCCAAATACCACCCTGTTTCAAAAGCCTAAAACACAAACAATCGCAGCTTGTAAAAACAGACCTGTAAAAGTCTATAAGTAAAGATAAATTTTAATATGTGGTTAAATTACAGATGTTGTCAACCTAGTACAGAAATTAGCAGACTGTTCTGTGAAATAGAATAGAAAGTCCATAGATTCAAATAAATATAAAAATTAGTCTATACTAACAGTAGATAGATATTGAATATGTTCTATGTGCTTACAAATGTTTACATGATAAAGGCGACTTCACATTTAGGGAGAAGGAAATGTGTAGACAATTATCTATTTGAGAAAAATAAGGTCCTCACCCTAGTTTATATACTAAAATTAATTCCATAAAGATTTAAAGGTAAAAGCTATAAGTGCAAAGATCTAGGAAAAAATAATTAAATATTAAGTATGCTTGGGTATGAGAAGGCCTTTCTACATGTGATTTCAAAGCAGGAAAACCATAAAGAAGATTGAGAGGTTTTAGTAAATAAAAACGTTAAATGTATGGGAGAAAACACCATCAACTGAAGAACAAATAAACTAGGAAAAATATTTGCAACTCTATTATAAAGGATTAATATCCTTAATGGATTAAAATCTCTACAAATAAATAAGAGGGTTAACAACTGAATAGAGAAATGTGCAAACAGTTCATTTTGAGGTATATATGGACATATACTAATAAGCATATGAAAAAATTTAACTCAGTAATTAAAGCCATGCTGGTTAAAGCAACAATGATGTCTCATTTTTCTAATGGATTAGCAAAGGTATAACCAAAATAGTATGCTCTGTGTTGGGAAAGTTTCATGGAAAGGATTAGTTTGATGGTTTGTTTCAGAATTCATAAAACTGTGCATAACCTTTACCCTCTAATTCCATTACTGGGAATTTATTCAAAGGACATAATTAATGATATACAGAAACCTTGCTTTAAAGATGTTTTTGGCGCTATCATTTATGATACTGAAAAATTCTATAAATTTCAATGCCTAAAAAAATAGAGGACTAGTTCAATAGATAATAGTATATTTGTACAATGGAATACTCTTCAGCCACTTTAAATCACTCTTTAGAGATAACTATTTGTTGACATAGAAAAAAGATTGTAATATATGCATATTATGAGAGTATTTTTATTAAAAAATGTGTTTATGTCTTACATGTGCATAGAAATAGAATTGGAAAGCTATAATCCAAGATTATTTCTGGGCTGTGAGATTAGGGGTATCTTTCTGTTTTCTTTTTTTGCTTATGCCTTTATTTTCTAGCTTGTCTGAGACAGATGTAGATTATTTTTGTAATAACAAAAAATTAATTTTAATAAAGCCAACCTTGACATTAATTAATGTAGAAAAATGCATAAAACCAATTATTTTACATGTAGACTAAACATTTCCCTTTGATTCGGCACATACTATGTGCTAGTGCTAACTCTGGAAATACAGCTCAAAGAATTCATAATGGAATGTAGAACATGTTAGTTCTGTAATAAAGAGCATGTAAATCTGAAAGATTTATGTAGTGATGAAGGTAGATCTACTCGTAGCTCAGAAGCTGAATGGTCATCTGTGCTTCAAGATAGTCAGGAGGCAGGTCAAGCGAGAAAAGATATGTGAGCAAGGTTTTGAAGAAGTTCCCCCAAACCCAGGGGAGAGGCAGAGCATTTCTGTCGTGTGTAAAAGCAGTGAAGAGGATGTGACTTTGTAGTCTGCACTTACGAAAGACTAAAATGGTGCGTTGCATATGGGGAAATGAATCTCAGCAGGTAGACAAGATTTTAGATGCCATACTAAGGTGTTCATCAGATGAGCAGTGCAGGACAGAATTGATCAGATTTGCATTTTAGAAAGATCCCTCTGGCAGCAGAACAGGTCTAAATAGGATGGCAGCAGGGAGACAGATTAGAAAATTGTTAGAGAGTCAGGCAGGAAAGATAAGGTTCTTTGGCAGTGGAATTGCGAGGGAAGGATAGTTACAAGTCAGAGAATGGTGTCTCTTGGTCCTCAAAGATTGGAGACGGAAGGTGGAGGACTTAAGGGCTAGGAGCCGTTAACTCCACTCTCAGATACAGCAGAGAGGGGTTGGTGTAGGAAAGGAATACAATGATGAGTTCTGTGTCAGACAAATTGAGTTTCCTCTTCACATCTCTATTTCTCTTTCAGTAGTGTGTTATGGTTTCTTGCTGTAATTTTCAGCTTGAGTATTCATTTTACAATTATTTGTAATATTCTGTTAATATCTTCCCACATACTTTGCTTCATTTAAATGTGGTTTAAAGGTTTTACTACATTTAAATACCACTTATTGGGAAACACTGTATGGAATAGTGATTAAGAATGTGAGTTAGCTTGCCTAGAATTGAACCCAACTTCACCACTTATTCTGCGTGGCCTTAGAAAAGTACTTGCATCTCTAAGCTGCACTTTCTCATCTGCAAAGTGGGCATATCTTTAGAGTTCAGAATTAAAAGAAGTGCTACATCCAAAGCTTTCACCATAGTAATCACTCAAATCGGTGTTAGCCAGTGTTATGTATTATAACTTAACACAAAATGTTTTATAGGAAAATACAGTTTTATAACAGAAATAATATAGAAAATAAATATTTGCACCTTTTTCTAAAAATAAAATTATTGTAATCTATTCACTATGCACAACTAAGGGAATTCTGTAAATGTTAATGTGACATTTTCAGAGACTTGTAAGTTGCAGAGGCCAGTGCCTACAGTTCAGGAGTTTGTCTACAAGGAGTTGGTCCAGCACTGACTGATTAAATTAGCAAAGCAGCAGCAGGGACAAGTGCTGGAGCTGTGGGTGACCCATAGGAGAAACACACTACAAGACTCACAACTGTGCTCATTTTGTAAATACTTGCGAATTAGATTAAATTGCTTAGATCACTGGGAAAGAAGTTGGTTCCCTCTCTCCAGACTCCAGACTCCATTATGGTAATTTATCCATCCCTCTTTCTAATCCCACTGCTCTTTCAGCTTCTAGGAAGAGTGTGGAGACTCCAAAGCACAACACTCCTAAGTCTCCAGGATGTGTTGACCTCTCTGTCCTCAGTTTCCTAACGTGAAACAAGAGCTACTTTTGTTAAAGTTACAGTGACAAACTTAGCCTGCACTTTCTTTTTGCCGGAGAGGTGCTTTCTCCATCTGCTTACTCCAAATAGGTGTTAGTGTAGTAGCTGGTGAAATCTCACCCTCCCTGAGAGAACATGAGTATGCCCAGCCCCTCAGCATGGTTGTACCCCAGCACTGCTGTGCCACT
This sequence comes from Equus quagga, assembly GCF_021613505.1. Lineage (NCBI taxonomy): Eukaryota > Metazoa > Chordata > Mammalia > Perissodactyla > Equidae > Equus > Equus quagga. The sequence goes on from NC_060267.1 coordinate 163,244,929, forward strand.
TCCCTGCTTATGGTGACAGCTAGAATTAGGTGAGACCCTGCTTCTTTGGGGGTCTTAGACTCTTGGTGGACTGGAGGCCCCATTTGCCCTGATGTGGTAATTCATGCCACAGTAGCATAAATTTTTTAATTGTTCCTCATTGTGAGTTTCTAAAACTGAAAGTTTGTAGGCAAGAACTTGGTAGCTGCCCGATCCCTTCGTGTTGTGACACATTCCTGGTGTGGAGGGGACCCAAGCATGAGATGGAAATGTAGAGATCTTGCCCCCTCCTTGTGCTCCCATAGCACCCCTTCCATTTGGGAGCTCTGGGCTGCCTTATGGGTTTGTAAACACACAGTGGGAACTGTTTACCATCCCACTAGTTTCTAAGAAAACTAGTCTGTCTGGCAGATTTGCTACTGCTAGCAACTATTTCAAAGCTTTATCTTCTAAATATTATATAACTAAACAGATAGTGTTATACTTCTTATATTAACATCTATTCTGTTTTCAATGTAAAGCTTTATTTCCCTTAACTGATTTTTTTAGTCTTCTGCTGCAAAGCCCTTGATTATCTTCTCTCTGGCATTAATTTTAGGTACAACATCTTTGCCTTTTTTTTCCTTAAAATGATCTCCTCATCCATGATTAAAAGAATTGTCTCCTCAATTCTCTTAGATAAATTCACTGAAAATGTGATGCAAAATATTATAGATGATAAGTCTTCTGCTATACGGGATGTGTGTATATACATATATCCTTTTTAATGCCATACTTACAGATTTCTATATATCAATATATTAAGATCACTTTCTCTGAATTACTAACCGTAGAAATATGTGGAGCAAGATAAATGACCAATTATTACTGGCCAAATTCTTTTCTTCAAGTAGTTCATTTTGACACACAAGTCACTAAGTGGTTTTTCAGAGCAAGCTTAGCTTGATGGGTCGTCACATAAGCTATTTGACATTTGTCCCCAGTCAGACCGGATGCCACATGAAAAATTTACTCAGGCAAGAGGCTCCTAGGAATAAACAGTTCTCTAGTGTTGCTCACAGGGGACTTGGCAAGGTGAGCGGAACTTCAACTTGTCACGGATGCACTGTTCTGACAAACATAAGTAGATGCTAATGGCTAAATCGTGACAGAATAAAGTCCCACAACCATATGGCTAATTGCCACAACAATATCTTCAGTGTTATTAATCAAGTTTTCATAGTGTGCCATGATAATTGGAATAATTAGAAACAGCATAGGCATTGCTTGTCTCCATCATGCTTTTTGCAGACAGGGACTTCAAACAACCACAATTGCACATTCAATACTGTATTGTTGAGTGCTATCTTTTCCTCAAAAATACTTTGGTTAATTAATGGATTAACTGTTTGCCATTGGTATATTTTGTGTGAGCTTCTGTAGGGGCACAAGTATCTAAATGAAACCACCAAAACCCCTGTATATCTGTTTAAATAGGCAATACTCCTTTAAGGCAGGAAAGAAATCTGCCCATCTTAGCTCTTATAGTTTGAAAGATGAATTCATTGTACACTAATTTGGATGATGGACATTCATTTTTTGGTCATGTATTTCATGTTTTAGCTAATTTAGTTAAGAAAATGAGGAATTAGAAAGCAATTGAATAAATTATGAGTTGTAGGTATTTGCATAATTTGTTTCAGGCAAATACTATATAATAGTGCTCCCACAATGAATTGTTTTGAACATGTCTTTCAATTATGGATGAAGTAAATATTACCATCTTTAATATCACAATTGAAACTTATATTTTCATGTTGCTAATACTGAAATATACTCACTTCAGTCATTATAAGCTAGCATCCATTCCTTCATCTTACTAGTGGAATGAGAATTCATTTGTGTTTGGCACAATGCTCTAATTAAGAGGGCTTCTCGGGCTGCTTTGCTTTGCGAGAAGATGACTGGACAGGAAAGATGGAAGACTGATGGTAACCAGCACCTTGGCAGTACAGAAGCGTTTAGGCAAACAGATGAAGGGCAGTGGCTGCTACTGGGGGTGTCTGTTGTTACACAGCTTCTCTAATTATTTTTGAATATATAAGTAGTCATAGTTCTGATTTCTATGCCATCTCAATTCCTGTTTTCCTTGTCCTTTCCTGTCCCAATGCACTCCGTAACTAGAGACAAGTCATACTGCATTTTTGTGAAATTTTAGATTCACTAGCATCGTTGGTTAAAACGTATCCCCAAAATTGCCAAAATAAAAATAACTAATTAGAAATACTATTTCATTTTAACTTTAGAATTACCTAAGCCAGAAGTCGTTGCTGTGGTGATCCCTGAACTCTACAAAATTTAAAATCACTGTGTTAGTGTCTTTTATTTAAATGTCTTCTCTTTTTCACTCTTCTTTTACCTCTCAGTGGACAGAATGAGAGACACAGGGTAGAGACTGTGTTAGAAAAACTGGAAGTTGGAGATCAGAAAGCAAGAAAATCTGATTTTTTTCTTTGAATCAACTTAATTGCTGATTATTCACTTGTGGATAAAATAATTTAGACCTTTTATTTCTTTCTCCTACTTTTTCTTTTTACTATTCATTAGATATAGGCTGGATGGGAAAAAATGCAACTTTTCATTTTGGTACTCATTAACAATTATTATAAAAAATTGGTGTTGAGGAAAATGTTAAACCAATGTGTAAAATGGAGCTTGGATTATATATCAATTTTATTTATTTATGTCCTGCTTTAAATAAACTATAATTGTGTTCATTTAAACTTCAAGTTTATCCTTTCTATCAGTCAGGATACTTTTGGCTGCAAGTTATAGAAAACTCTACCTCAAACTGGCTCGAGCATTAAGGAACTTAATTATTTCACTTAGCTGAAGTCTAGAGTTACTGCGGCTCAAGGGGCTCAATTAAGGATTCACGTTCTTTCTATATCTCCACTGTATTAACCTCATCATCAACTACTTAAGGCTCATTCCCTTGTAATCACAAATGATTTGGGGGCTACAGACGTCCTTTTTCTAGCCCACCAGGCAAGAGAGAATGAAACTTTTCATCAGATACAAAACCACAGTTTCTTTCAGTACAATTGGACCAAATTAGATCATGTGCCTACCCTAGACCAAGAACAGTTTCCAAGGGGAATATCATCTCCTGTTTACCTTACACTAATTGGGGTTTGCCTTTAGAGCAGTGGTTCTTAACTTGTGGCTTCTGGACCAGGGGCATCAACATCCCCTGGGAACTTGTTAGAAATGAAAATTCTTAGGCTACCTCAGACACACTGAATCAGAAACTCTAGGAGTAGAGCCCAGCCATATGTGTTTTTAAGAACCCTCCAGGTAATTCTGTGCATGCTATGTATGAGAACCACAGACCTCTAGAGCAAGGGATGCTATCAACTTCCTTCTGAATACTGTTGCAAAGACATGCATGGCTGAACAAAACCAAATTTGTTTAGGAATGAGTAAGGCCAGAACAGATTTTTGCTAAGCAATCACCAGTCTTAAACTTTAAGACTAAAATAATTCAGTATATCTTCTCTCTTGAGGTGTTTATATGTGATGTATTATGCATCATTTGTGATGAAACTCAACTAGACCAAATTCTTTTCCTGTTAAATGTGGCAGACAGTGCTTTTACCCACCTAATATCAATTTGCCCTTTGTTCCTTACCAAAATAACTCTGACTTGTAGTTTGTTGGATTTTTTCGTCATTGTTTTTGGAATGATACTTATACCCAACTTCAGGTGTGCAGTATGACACAGTTCTAACCAATCGTATTTAATCTCCAGTCAGCTCCCTGGAATTTATGTCAAAGATGTGCTTTCCTGACATAGCCCCACTCTTTCCTCTTACCACTGTCCCTTTTGTTGCTGTGTGATGGCTGTAGATGCAGTAGCTATGTTGTGTCTATGAGTGAATGCCAAAGAGAATTGCAGAGACCTTGGTCCTGGCATCTTTAAGCTGCAGAAACAAAGCCAGCAGTTGCATACTTCAGACTTCTGGTTACATGAGACAGAAATAAATCTCATATTTAAGACACTGTTTAGTTTTTTTTGCTTACTTGCACCCAGATGCAATCCTAACTGGTTAAGTAACATGGTGTAATTGTTTTTTATAAAAGGAGAAACATGCAGCTTTTCTGTCTCTAAATTCTTTCCTTTGTTTTCTAGACCTCACTTTCTGCCCATCAAATAAATCATTACAAAGCACTTGTCATAGTGACTAAGCCCACCTGTTTTAGGCTGGAATCTCCCCTGTCCACATCTTACTAGCTATCTTTGGCAAGTTATGTAACTTCTCTCAGCCTTAGCTTCCTCAAATGTAAAATGAGAATAATAATACTTCATTTGGCTGTTAAAGGAATTAAATATGTTAACGCATATATACCATTACCCTGTGCCCGACACATTGTAAGCTCTGAAACATCGTGGCTATATGCTGTTGAAATTCAGTGAAGATAAAAGTGATCTATTTCTGTAAATATTATAATGTTCAACAGCATAGGAATAGGGGCATAGAAAACAAGAAAAGAAGTCAGCATGAGCCTTATTTTGTTGCAATACTTATTTGAGCATTTTATTAGCAGCTTATAAAACTCTTCTTAGAAGCTCATTGTGCCAAAATAAGACCGCCAGTAAGTATGAATATGCATTTTGTTCTGTCTAGATAACACCTCATCTCTTTGTCTTTGGGGAAAATTACCACTTAAATTCTCCAACATAATAGCTGAAATCCATCCTGCATTATTTGATATTCTTTAAAAAGCAAACTGGGTTCTGGTTAGACTTCCTAAAGCCCAGGTTATTGTTTATATTGTTAACTTTAGCAGGTAGGACCCATGCCCATTTAATTTGTGTTCTAAAACATTTAAAACAGTTAAATGTGCATGTTGGCACTGATACTTTTTGCTGATAGAGAAAGTAGCACAGTTACTACCAAGGAATGGTTTTCTGTCTTTCTCCATCTGGGAGGTGTGGCTCTCACAGGTGGAGTTCTAGATGGGTCCTTCTCACTGTAGTTAGAGTCATTCACTGCACTGCTGCCCTGACCACCAGAAAGATCCAATGAGACTGTGAATGGGTGAGGGCAAAAGTTTTCAGCCTCATGGAAATATCAACTCAAACATTTTGCCTGTAAAATACACATATTATGAGCTTTGACCCTTATATATCCTGTTAATAGTTATCTATACTTCAAGTAACAGCTGTGTTTGATTCTTATCTTTCATTTTTTGACAGAAAAAAACTTATTAAGGGCACACGTCAGATAAGACCATAATTTGTCAAGATGTATTTAGTAGTACAATCCATTAAAATAATCAACCAAATTAATATTTACCATTTTTAAAATAATCTTATAAGAAGTAATTGCTTTTTTATCTTTTGGGTATATGTACTCAAATTTTAAGGCTTAGATCAAATTTAAATCTCTGTCATCTTATTTTGATTGAAAGACTACGTGGATACTCATTTTATAAAGGTTTTAGTATTATTTCTAAGCTGGATGGCTTATCTGTGCTTTATCTGTAGATTTTTTTCTCCCTACAATTGAATGCAGTATTTGTTTTAAATACACAAAGTCAGATCACTTTGGAAGGAATGAAAAATTATGAGCTCCAATTACCTGTTTTAATATCAGGCTCAGAAGAGCTTGAGATGTTCAAAGGGCAAAGTAGGAAAATTCTCCCTTGTTCTGAATCCTTTTGGTACAATTCTATAAAAATCTTAAAACCATTTATGTAGAGATTTATATCAAAAGCTGATTTACCAAGGTCTCTGTGTTTGGATTTAGCTTGATCGTAAAGTAAAAGACCAGATTCCACAATCCTTACAATGAGAAGGGTGTATTTCCTCTTGTCAATGAGGTTATGTTTGAGAAGAATTAGGCTTTCTTTAAGGACGTCAATTAAGAAGTATGCAGAGTCTTCCATTTTTTTGGCCAGGCCAGTCCTAGGCTTTAAACCTGACCCCACCATTTTCATAGCTCTGTAAGCTTGGGCAAGTTACTTAACCATCTTTGAGCTGCAACTGCTTCATCTGTAAAATGGAGACATAATAATTACCTGCCAGTATAAAAGAAAATTACGTATATAAAGTATCAGAAACAACTGTCTTCAGTAAATGTTAGTTCCCCATGAATCACCAAAGTCTGTACGTATACCAAGAATTAGCATCAATTTGAATTTCTAAAGCTGAGTTAGATGATGAATAGAAAATATTCCCTCCAGCCTCCAGAAGGCTCCTAAAGTCAGTATTCTTTAGGAAACAGGCAGTATCAGCTTCGACTCTCCAGTTACTCCTTTACGTCCTCACCTCCAGCTTCCTACTCTCGTGATCACATCTGGAATCTTTTTATTTCTAGTAATTGTACTACCTCTGAAACTTCCACCTTAAACATGCTACTCTCAAACCTGTTTCCACTTCTTTCATTATCATATTTCCAACTCCAGCTTGACTTCCAGTTCATTTATCCCACTATTTTTTCATTGTCATTTATTCCACTGATGTCCTCAATTCCCCAGCTCATTCTGTGCTCCCTCTACTCCAATGCATTTATCCGCAACAACCTTGCTTCTTCATCCCTCTGTGTTATTTGACTAGCAAAACCCAGACCCTGCTTGTGGTTGTGAGTGAGCAGCTGAAAGTGGCAGGAAAGAAACCACCATGCTAACTGAACTCACTTTCCCTGGCTGCTAGTGGGCCCTCAGCACTATCTAGCAATCCTACTGTATTCCTGTCTTCTTAAACATCCAACACTCCTTTCCACGCCTCCCCCAACACACCCTTGCTACTTATTTCACTGAGAACCTAGAAGGGAACTTCCTCACATTCCCACAAGCAGATCTTTCAGTCTTCTTGCATCTCTCACTGCTCCCCTTCAAGACTGACCCTTATCTCTCCACTTACGCACTGGGTCCTACAGTCTCCTACACAAAGCATTCATTCCTGCACTTATATCCATTTATTCCTGCATTATTAATTCCCCCCTACTGTATTATTATTAGCATTTGAACATGCTGTAATCTCTCTTATCTGAAGGATGAGAAACAAACTTAGAACACCCCACCTTGAGCATACATCCTTCTCCAGCTGTTTCCTATTTTCCAACTACCTGTTAGAGCAGACACCTCATAGGAAGGGCAGAGGGGTAGAGCGATTCCATTTCTCTAACTTCCACTCTCTTAAACCCACTACTTTAAGGCTGCCACCCCCAACCCCCGCCCCATTCCATCTAACCACATTTATCCCTATGTTGCCAAATACAGTGGTCAATTTTCATTCCTTTTATTACTCAGCCTTTCATCCTTGAGACCATTGACTTCTGCCTCCTTCTCGAGATACTCTTTTTACTGGATTTTCAGAATACCCCATTCTGGTTTTTCTCCTACTTCCACTGGCTATTTCTTCTCAGTCTCCTTTATTAGCTCATTTTCCACTTCCCAGCTGCTAAATGTTGGCATCGCCCAGGACTCAATCCTCAGATCTCTTCTTTCCTCATTCTGTCCAAGTGATCTTACAAGTCCTGTGGCTTTAAATGTCATTTCTAAGTTCATGACTCGCAAAGGTGTGTCTTTAGCCTCTGCTTCTCCTCTTAGGAGATCTAAACTCACATATCCACCTGCCTAGCCACCACTTGGAAATCCCCAAGACTCTAACTTAACATGTCCAAAGCTACATTCTTGATTTTCTCCTAAAAACTCTTCTCCTTTGTCTTCTCCCATCTGTAAATAAAATGACACCAACATCCATCCACTTGCTCACCTAAAACCTGGGAATGATCTGGATTCCTTTATTTCCCTCTCGTCCCACATCTATCAACAAATCCCAATGGCTCTATCTTCAAAATATCTCCAGAATCTCCCTACTTGTTTTTGGTTCCACCAGGCCAATTCCCCTCGTGCAGGACTTCTATTACCCCTCACCTAGACTGTCACATAGGTTCCCTAACTGGTCTCCCTGTTTTCATCCTAGTCTCCCTATAGCTTCTTTTCCACGCAGCATCAAGAGTGGCCCATTTTAGGTGCTGGCCCCTTGGCGTAGTGGTTGAGTTTGGCATGCTCTGGTTTGGTGGCCTGGGTTCGTGGGTTCAGATCTTGGGTGCAGACCGACACTACTTGTCAGCCATCCTGCAGCAGTGACCCACATCTAAAGTGTGGTAAGATTGGCACAGATGTTAGCTCAGGGCTCATCTTCCTCAAGCAAAAAAACAAAAAAAGAGGAAGACTGGCACAGATGTTAGCTCAGGGCTAATCTTCCTCACCAAAAAAAAAAAGAGTGGCCCATTTTAAACAGAAATAGAATTGTAACAGTTTACTACTTAAAAGCCTCCAAGAGCAGCCCATCTGTCTTAGTCCGTTCGGGCTACTCTAACAGAATACCATAGACTGGGTAGCTTATAAACAACAGAAATTTATTTCTCACATTTCTAGAGTCTGAGGAATCCAAGATCAAAGCACTGGCAGATTCATTGTTTGGTGAAATCCAACTTCCTGGTTCATAGATGGCCACCTTCCCTTGTGTCCTCCCGTGGTAGAAGGGGCAGGGGAGCTCCATGGGGTCTCTTTTATAAGGACACTAATCCTATTCATGAGGGTAGAACTAATCACCTCCCAAAGGCCCCACCTCCAACTACCATCACATTGGTTGTTAGGATTTAATGTATGGATTTTGCAGGGGCACAAACGTTCAGTCTATAACACCATCACACTTGGAGCAGTACCCACAATCCTTCTTTGCCATGGCCTGTGAGATCCTGCATGGCCCCTGGTCACCTCCCCAACCTCTTCTCCCAAACCCCTGCCTTGTCACACTGATCTCCTTGCTAGTCCTCAGACAAGTCAGGTTTGCTGCTACCATGGAGCCTTTGCACTTGCTGTTTCCTTCTTTACTATCTCCATCCACCCATCGGAACATGTTCCCATAGCCTATTCCTTCCCTTCATTTTTGGTTCGTTATCCCCTCACCTACTTTATTTTTCTTAATTGCATGTATGATTTATTATGTATTTATTGGTTTACATTCTGGCTCCCCTACTATAATATAAGCTCCAGCAAGGCAGGGGCTTTATCTTGTTCATTGCTATGTCCCTAGCACCTACAATAGGACCTGGCATATAAAATATATTCTTAATAAACATTTGTGAGTGAATAGATTACATTTTTCTTTTTTCTTTTTGTTATCTCATGCAGAGTCATTAGGTGTTGAGCATCTTTAGTGTAGAGAGTGTCTGTAAGAGGAAAAACATTAGAGGCATAGGGGCAGAGCTGGACAAATGCATGTTATCACAGAAGGCAGGGAAGAAGAAGTTGCCAGATGTTGGGTTTTGTCAATAGAGACAAATGTTAAAGAATGTAAGAAAAGTACTACAAGAGATTAAAGAGTTGGCATATGGAAGAAAATGGAAGTTAGGGAGGAGTTAGAAGTTAGGCACTTCATTGGACCTAAACAATGATTAGAGGAGTAGGAGTCGGGGTTGGAAGCTTGGTAAAGAGATGTAGGTGAGGTGGGGAGGAGCCTTGTTTATCCAGTTAGAAGTTTAAACTTTGTCCACAAGCAAGTCGCTAAAGGATTGTAAGCAGGGGAGTCCTAGGATCAGATTTTAATTGTAGGAGCACATTCAGGGTATGGTGTGGAGAGGGAATTGAAGAGAGGCCAGACTAGGGACAGAAGGGCAATGCAGTGAGATGGGTCAGAGATGATGGTGGCCTGGATTAGAATAAAAATGGAGAGAAAATGGATGGATCCGAAAGTATAAGATAGTATTCATTGGACAGGGGAGGCGGATGTCAGTTGAGATGAGGAGATACAGTAATTGAATCATAGTCTGATTTTTGCTTGGGCAACTGAAATGGAGGGCACAGCAGGAGCAAGGTTGGGGGACAAAAATGAGTTCAGTGTTGGACATATTGTGTGTCAGGTGCTTGTGGGATATCCAGGTGATGAAGTCCAGTGACCCAGCAGCTATATGTATATATATATATATATATATATATATATATATATATATATAT
>NC_060267.1:163254928-163284102 GCF_021613505.1 Equus quagga
TATATATATATATATATATATATATATATATATATATATATATCTGAAAATCTAATCTAATCTAGAAAGGAGATTTAGGAAATAGCAAATAAATGGTTAAGTAGATGGGACTCATCTTCAGCTTTACCAAGAGGGAAGGTGGAAAAGATATGTGTGAGTGCTCATAGTTTTCTAGGTCAAATGGTAGGAAAATGGGAGAGTTTTGCCTGAAGTTTGCTGAGTAGGAACTGTGGCCACATGTTGAGCATGAAGGTGGGAAATGGCAGGTTGGGAAGTTTGAGGACATCAAAGAAAATTGAAACACGCACTGTGATGAAACTGAGGGAGCTGACTAGGAACACCTTGAGGAAATGCTGGGTAGAGTTGAGGGCACCACTGAGATTGAAGAGTAACTGATTTTTAACTGAGAGCAGTCATGTTTGGAGGATTACTCTGAGCAACCAATCAGCTACCTGCATGCCACACAGATGTAACATGGATGATGTGGAAGGAGTTTCAAGTAAAGACCATAGATTTCAAACTGGACAGAGAAGGAAATGGAGACAGGAGGAGGGGCCTGGTAGATGGAGAGGGAGTTGAGGAGATGATCAAGGGACCAGAGCTTATAATGAGGTACCGTGGCATAACTGTGAGGGAGATGGCCGAGGTCAAACAGTGGAGACCTGTGAGGGCTGACATGTTTTGTTCATATCCCTGTTCCCAGTGCTGCTAGCTTGTTTCTACAAATGAAGGGCCTTACTGAGTTTGATGAGCAATAATTTGCAGTGGAAGTATCCTGCTAGTATTCCTAAATTTGTCCTAAAACTGTTTATATCAATAGTTGATGGTCAATAATAGAGAAAATAAATGTTTTGTCAAAGATTGGAAATTGGCAAGGTAGAAGGATGAAGGTTGACAGAATCCAAAGTACTAGTTTGGAGTTAGTTTCAAAGATAGTTTTTATCTTTGAAAGGTTTATTCCTGGATCCTGGATTGCATATTTAGGAAGTGAGGCCAAGGATTTGGGCACTGTGAGACAAAGAAACGGTGCAGACAAGAGGTAACATGGGGAGATCACTGGACGCAGGAGTCAGGAGATCTACTTTCTGGAACCAATTCAGTGAATTTATCCCTTTTTATGTTAATAAATCTAAGATCTGCTTTTGTAACCCGTTTTCTAAAATTCAGTTTACAATCATGTGTCTGATGTTTTGCAAGTTAACTTGTGTTTTCTTGTTTTTTATCCTTCGTGAGGTCAAGGGTCATATTTTATGTTTGCAATTTTGTGCTTTCACATAAATAAGTAATTATTGACTAAAAGTAAAACCACAAATTTCCCATAAAATTAAGATAATTGAGAATCCTCTATTTAAAAATTTTCAATTTGAGGTCACCCACCCTGTTAAGGTATAACATGTGCACATATAGTTTACTTGTTCCTGCATGTCAAAGCTGAATATCTCCCCATGATTTATGCCCAGTGTAGTACTGTGTAAAGTATGTTTGTTATTTAAGCCCATTTATGTTGATGGATGGCTTAGTGGAGACTTAGAGCAATGATGCTGAAATGATCCTCAAGTTATCCGTATGGATGTTATAAAGGACCTAAGCAAGGTGTCTCCCGTAATTAACATACTGTAATTTTAACAGCAGAAACTTATGCCATCCTCTGCCTCTGCAGGAGAGATGCCTTTCAGTGGTATGGGATGCTGCTTGGAGGAGTTTTTGTCCATTCCAGGAACAAGGCAACCCTGTAGAGTCGGGAAGCATCTCTCTGGCACCTGCCTCCAATTCAGTTTTTCCTCTTTCCTCACTGTTATCCAATAAGCATTTCTTTATTAAAATTGCTGTTTCCTAATCTCTTAACTTGAATTTAATGATGTTATAAACAATTCATAACAAAGCATTTATACCAAATGGCTGATAGATATAATTCCAGGACTTGTGGATCCACATTTTAAACCCAAATAATTTCATTGATTGTATATAGTGTTTTGAGATTTTTGAGTTGGAGGAGTTTTATCAATATAACTTTCCTATTCTAGATCTCCATTACTAATATATGAAGACTTCACCTCATGTTGTAGAAAATAACTCCTATTTTAGAAAGTAATTGAAGCTGGCAACTCAGCACTGAAAACTCATGAGGGACAGTGGGGCATAAGAATGACAGAGTGCTGTACTGTAAGTTAGGAGACGCAAAAGTGAGTTCCAGTTCTCCCACTGTCTCACCCTTTAACCTGACAAGTCACTTAACCTCTCAGTTTCCTCGTTTGCCCATTTGTCACTGGCCTGCCAGATGATTGCTGGTGGATAATCCGTGGCAGGTTAGGTTAGTAGGGAAACAACAGGACACACTTACCGATGATCATGTAGATGGAAGGACAGCAATTCTTAGTAATAGATATAAAAACAATTATCACATCCTACCCAGATTATCTCTAGTGTTTGCTGACAAAGACAGGACTAGAAGATCTTTAAAGTCACATCCAGCTCTAACGTATCATGGTTCTTAACTGGATTTTATAAAGATGGCTAAGGATGTTTGTTCAGCAAAGATGTATTATATATCCATTGTATGCCATGCACTGGTTTTATACTAGTGAATGGAAAAAAAAAGCAACAAAGAAAAATCTGTGCCTTTTTGGAGCTTGTATTATGATGGAGGAGATAGACAGTAAACAGAAGCAAGAAATATAGATATGTCAGGCAGTAATAAATGCTATGGAAAAAAGTAGATAGGGAAGGGATCTAAAGAGACAGAGAGACAAGATTAAAAGTTGCAACTTTTAACTGGGTAGTCAGAGAACTTCTCACTAAGATGGTAACATCTGAGTAAAGACCTGAAGTAGCTATGGGAGCAAGTCATGCATATATCTAGAGGAAAAGCCTGTAGACAAATGACACTGTAAGTACCAAGGTCCTGAAGCTGGACAATGTCTGACATGCTCAAAGAATAACAAGCCAATGAGGCTGAAGCACAGTAGTAGGAAATGAGGTCAAAGGTTACAATCAGATGTGTAAGATCTTGAGAACCGCTGTAAGCACAGATGACATACCATTAGAGAAATGTGAGCAGAGGCATGAATCATCTGACTGACCTTTTGACAGAATCACCTTAGAATCAGTGATGACAATGGATTGTAGGAAGACAAGGGCAGAAGCAAGGAAGTTAGTTAAGAAGCTATTGAAATGATAATAATTTTCCACTACAAGTAATTTTCTACTACCAAATAGTAGATTTTTCCATGAGGACAGAGATTTTTGTTTGTTTTGATTACTACCATAACCTCACCATTTATAACAGTGGTTGGTTCTATATTAGGCACTTAAATATTTCTAGATTAAATGTTTAAAAATTAAATAAATGGTTAATCAAGGTGGAAGATGATAGTGGTATTAATATATTTGGTATCAAGATAGAAGACCAGGTGTTATCAGTAAAGTCGGTGATAACATAGTAAGATTATGAATATATTCTGAAGGTAAAACTCTTAGGATTTGCAGATGGACTAAATGTAGGGTATGAGAGGAAAAGAAATGAAGGAAGATTAGAAGATTTTTGGTCCCTGAGAAACTAGAAGGGTGGAGTTGCTATTTCCTGAGTTAGGAAAAGTAGTGTGAGGATTAGGAGTTTGACGTTGAATATTTTCAATTTGAGTTGACTTTTCAATATCTAACTGGAAAGGTTCTGGTTCCAGGTAAGATGGAGCAAGCACACTCTACTCTGTCTCTCCCACTGAATGCAGCTATAAAACCTTAACAGAATGAATGGAATAGCCATTTGAGAATCCTGGGAAGTAAATAATGCAGGCACATTGGAAAAGACCAGAATTTGAAGTACCACCAAAGTGGCGATGAATTTGTCATTTCCCACCCTCCAGTGTTCCCACCTGGATAGAACACGGCCCTGCTCTTAGATTAGTTCTTTCAGTTTTTCTCTTCATCAATATTTTGAATATCAGGACAAATTTTTCGCTGGAGTTTGTGAAGTTTTTTTGTGTGCAGTACCTGTTTGTGTATCCATGAGATTACTTAATCTTCCTCAGATTTCCTCTTTACAATTACTTTCCTAATGCTCTAGGAAATGAGTACAGTCACACAGGACTTATCAATTCCACTGTTTTTTTCTTACTTACTTGACTTTAATACTAACCTAGGTTTTTGGGGTTTTTCAAATTCATTCATTCTTTTGTTGACCTTTGTTTTGTGTTTGATTGTCTATTTAGCATTCAAGGTCTTTGTGACTTAATTTGCCTCATCTGTCTTTTTAAGTCAAGTTATTTGAAGTATAGTTTCACAAACTCATACATGTATACTGTAGTCAAAACTAGAAGTAATCCTTCAATTCAAAATTTTCTTTTTTGCTCCTTTGTAGTCACTACCTCCCTAAGCCCCAGTCCCCTGCAGCCATTGCTATGTTCAGCCTGTCTATAGTCTTGTCTTTTCTAGAATACTATATAAATAGAATCATGTAGTATGTAGCTTTTTAAGTCTAGTTTCTTTTGTTTACCATAAGATGCTTAAGATTCATCCATGTTGGAAGAACTAATGCAGTTAAAATGTCCATATTACCCAAAACAATCTACAGTTTCAGGGCAATTCCTTTCAAAAGCCCAATGACATTTTTCGTGGAAATAGAACAAAGAATCCTAAAATTTATATGGGTCAACAAAAGACTCCAAATAGCTAAAGCAATCCTGAGGAAAAAGAACAAAGCTGGAGGGGCCAGCCCCATGGCGTAGTGGTAAAGTTCACATGCTCCCCTTTGGTGGCCCAGGTTTTGCAGGTTCAGACCTACACACTACTGATCAAGTCATGCTCTAGTGGCATCCTGCATATAAAATAAAGAAAGATTACCACAGATGTTAGCTCAGGGACAATCTTCCTCAAGCAAAAAGAGGAAGATTGGCAACAGATGCTAGCTTAGGAACATCTTCCTCACCGGAAAAACAGTGAACAAAGCTGGAGGCATCACACTCTCTGATTTCAAAGTATACTACAAAGCTATATTAATTAAAACAGCACAGTATTGGGAGAAAAGCAGACACACAGATCAGTGAAACAGAATAGAGAGCACAGAAATAAACCCACAAGTATATGGATGGCTGGTTTTCAACAAAGGAGCCAAGAACATACGATGGAGAAAGGAGAGTCTCTTCAATAAGTGGCGTTGGGAAAACTGGACAGGCACATGCGAAAGAATGAAACTAGACTACTATTTTACACCATACACAAAAATTAACTCAAAATGGATCAAAGACTTAAATGTAAGACCTGAAAACATAAAACTCCTAAAAGAAAACATAGCTAGTAGGCTCTTCAACATCAGTCTTAGCAGTATCTTTTTGAATACCATGTCTCACCAGGCAAGAGAAAAAAAGAAAAAGAATTGGAAATACAGCAAAGTAAAAAGCTTCTACACAGCAAAGGAAACCAGCAACAAAACGAGAAGACAACTAACTGACTGGGAGAAGATATTTACAAACCATACATTCAGTAAGAGGTTAATATTCCAAAATATATAAAGAACTGATACAACTCAGCAACAACAACAAAAAAACAAACAACTTGGTTAGAAAATGGGCAGAAGATCTGAACTTTTTTCCAAAGAAGATATAAGATGGCCAACAGGCACATGAAAAAATATTCAGTGTCACTACTTATTAGGGAAATGCAAATCAAAACCACAGTGAGATATCATCTCACACCCATCAGAATGACTATTATTAAAAAGACAGGAGAGGCCGGCCCGGTGGCTCAGCGGTTAAGCTCACACATTCTACTTCTCGGTGGCCTGGGGTTCGCCGAGATCCTGGGTGCAGACATGGCACCACTTGGCAAAAGCCATACTATGGCAGGCATCCTACCTATAAAGTAGAGGAAGATGGGCATGGATGTTAGCTCAGGGCCAGTTTTCTTCAGCAAAAAGAGGAGGATTGGCAGTACTTAGCTGAGGGCTAATCTTCCTCAAAGAAAAAAAACGAAAAACAGGAAATAACAAGTGTTGGAGAGATGTAGAGAAAAGGAAATCCTTGTATACTACTGGTGGGAATATAAATTGGTTCAGGCACTATGGAAAACAGTATGGAGATTCCTCAAAAAATTCAGAATAGAACTACCACTATTCCAGCTATTCCACTTCTTAGTATTTATCCAAAACACTAATTTGAAAAGATAATGTGCACCCCTGTGTTTACTGCAGCATTATTTACAATAGCCAAGACATGGAAATAACCTAAGTGCCCATTGATGAGTGAATGGATAAAGAAGATGTGGTAAATATATACAATGGAATACTACTCAGCCATAAAAAATTTGAAATCTTGCCATTTGCAACAACATGGATGGAACTTAAGTGTGTTATGCTAAGAGAAATAAGTCAGATGGAGAAAGACAAGTGCTGTATGATTTCACTCTTACCTGGACAAAACAGCAACAACAAACACATAGATTCAGAGAACAAATTGGTGGTTACCAGAGAGGGGTGGGTGGGGAGGGCAAAATGGGTAAAGGATAGGCAAAGGGGGACATTTGTACAGTGATAGGTAGAAACTAGACTTTTGGTAGTGAACACAATGTAGTGTATACAGAAGTCGAATTATAATGATGTACACCTGAAATATATATAATGTTATAAACCAGCATTGCCTCAATTAAAAAGAAAACAATACTGAATATTGTTAACAGATGCATCTATTGTGGTAAACAAGTTTCTTGGGAAAAATAAATACATAATTCAAAAAAGAAAAGATTCATCCATATTGTTGCCTCTGTCACTACCTCATAGCGTTTTATTACTGAGTGGTATTCCAATGTTTGGATGTACCACAGTTTGTTTATCCCCATGCTAGTTGAAGGACATTTGGGTTTTTCCAGGTTGGGGCAATTATGAATAAAACCACTATAAACATTTATGTGTAGCTGTTTAGGTGAACGTAGTTTTTATTTCTCTTGGATAAATATCAAGGAAACGGACACTGGTTTCTTTGTTAAGAATCTATTTAGGTTTATAAGAAATTGCCAAGTAGTTTTCAAACTGCATTTCAAAATGATTATTCTGTTTTGCATTTCCACCATTTGTGTACGAGGATTTCAATTGTTTTATATCTTTGTCACCACTTGGTTTTGTCATTTTTTTTAAAAGCCATTCTAGTGGGTATGTAGTGGTATTTCATTGTGGTTGTAATTTGCATTTCCCTAATAATTAATCACATTGAGCATCTTTTCATACATTTATTTGTTATTCATATCTCTTCTTTGGTAAAGTGTCTGTTCACATCTTGTGCATTTTTAAAAATTGAGGTATTTATTATGGTTGAGTTATGAGTTACTATATTCAAGAATAAATCCTTTTTCACGTATATATTTTATAAATATTTCCTCCCAATGTGTTGGTTGTGTTTTCATTTTCTTAACAGCCTTTCAAAGAGACATTTTTGATTTTGATAAAGCCCAATTTATCAGTTTTTTCCTTTATGATTAGAGTTTTCTGTATCCTAAGAAATCTTTGCATACATCAATGTCACAAAATTTTCTCCTATTATTTTCAAAACATTTTATAGTTTTTACCTTTAGGTCTGTTATTCATTTTAAGTTAATTTTTGTGTGTGGTATAAATATAGGTCCGAGGTTTGTTGTTTTGTAGTGGATATGCAGTTATTCTAACATCATTTATGAAAAGACCATCCTTTCACGATTGGATTTCCTTGGCAGCTTTAGCAAAAATCAGTTGACCATAATATCTGTAGGTCTATTTCCAAACTCTTTATTCTGTTCCATTGATGTAGGTGTCTTTGACGAATACTGCATTGTCTTGATTCCTGTATCTTTGTAATAATTCTAGAAATCATGAGTAGTATCAGTCCTCCAACTTTTCTTTTTGAAACTCTTTTGGCTATTCTAAATCCTTTCCTTTTCCAGTCATATTTTAGAATCAGCTTGTGATTTCACCAGAAATCTTGCTGAGATTTTCACTGGGATTTCCTTAAATCTATAAAATCAGTGTTAGGAAAATAGATATCTTAACAATATTGACTCTTTTAGCCAGTAACCAGGGAATATCTTCCCACTTATTTAGGTCTTTGTTGATTTCTCTCATTATTTTTTGTTTTCAGCATTTAGGTATTATACTTATTATATCCATCCCTAAATATAGTGTGGTTTTTTGGTGCTATTGTAAAGATGCTGGGTTTTCAAATTTCAATTTATAGTTGTTCATTCCTAGTATGTAAAAATACAATTGATTTTGGTATAGTGACCTTGCATCCTGTATCCTTTCTAAAGTCATTTATTAGTTTAAGTAGCTTTTTCATAGATTGTTTGGGATTTTGTAGAAAATTATGTTTCCCCTTCTTGCTGTGTGCTCTCAAAAGTGCCACCAGGGGGGCTGGCCCTGTGATGTACTGGTTAAGTTCCCACATTGTTTTGATGACCTGGGGTTCATCAATTGGGATCCTGAGCATGGACCTACACACTACTCTTCAAGCCATGCTGTGGCAGCATCCCACATAGAAGAACTAGAAGGACTTACAACTAGGATATACAACTAGGTACTAGGGCTTTGGGGAAAAAAAAATAAGTAAAAGAGGAAGATTGGCAACAGATGTTAGCTCAAAGCCAACCTTCCTCACCAAAAAAATCAGTAGGTTCTGGGGACCAGCCTGGTGGCACAGTTTAGTTTTGCACATTCTGCTTTGGCGCCCCAGGGTTTGCCAGTTCAGATCCCAGGTGCAGACCTACACACTGCTTATCAAGCCATGCTGTGGTAGGCAGCCTACATATAAAGTAGAGGAAGAAGGGCATGGATGTTAGCTCAGAGCCAGTCTTCCTCAGCAACAAGAGGAGGATTGGTGGTGGATATTAACTCAGGGCTGATCTTCCTCAAAAAAAAAAAGAAAGAAAAATCAATAAATTCTGATCAGTATACTTTATCATTATTTTCTAAAAATTATGCAATTTCAGTTTTGATTTCCTTTTAGTAGGAGAGTAAAGAGAGATTTAAATTTTCAGTAATAGGTTTTTACTGTGGATTGTTTTCTATCTTTGTTATTAATTTCAGGTTGCCAAAGAATACAACCTGTACCATTTCTACTATGTGAAATTTACAGCATAGTGATTATAGTTAATAATACTTTATTGCATGTTTGAAAGTAGCTAGGAGAGTGGATCTTGAAGTTTCTTATCACAAGGAAAACAAATTTTGTAACTATGTATGGTGACAGATATTAACTGGACTTATTGTGGTGATCATTTTGCATTATACACAAGTATCAAATCCTTATATTGTACACCTAAAACTAATATAATATGTCCGTTATTCCTCAATAAAAATTAATAAATAAGTAAATTTTTTAAATTACAAAAATCATTTTTAAAAAATACAATCAAGTATAGCTAGGAATGTTTTGGGATTAAAGAGTCATTAGCCCCACCCACTGTTAAAATATGTGACAGTAGTCCCCCATTCACAGAGGATGTGTTCCAAGACCCCCAGTGAATGCCTGAAACCTCGGATGGTGTTGAACCCTGTATATACTATGTTTCTTCCTGTACATACATACCTGTGATAAAGTTTAATTTATAAACTAAGCACAGTAAGAAATTAACAACAATAACTAACAATAAAAGAGAATAATTATAACAACGTGCAGTAAAAAAAGTTACCATAGATTTATCAACTTCAGCATGCAGTTTTTTGTCTTTCCTGATTAAGTCGAGAACTTTTACTTTTCACTTAAAGGAAGCACTTTATGGCTTCTCTTTGGCATATCCTAATTGCAGCTACTCTTGCACTTTGGAGCCATTATTAAGTAAAATAAGGGTTACTTGAATACCAGCACTGTGACACCACGACAGTCCATCTGATAACCAAGATGGCTGCTAAGTGACTAATAGGCAGGTAGCATATGCAGTGTGGAAATGCTGAACAAAGGGGTGATTCACGTCCTGGGTGGGACGGAGTAGGGTGGCACAAGATTTCATCATGCTATTCAGATAGGGGCACGGTTTAAAATTTAAGAATTGTTTATTTCTGGACTTTTCCATTTAATATTTTTAGACCATAGTTAACCATGGGTAACTGAAACCATGGAACGTGAAACTATGGATAAGGGGATACTACCCTATAAAGATACCATAATTATAACAGTTTGGAATTGGCACATAGTTAGGAAGACCAACTGGTGAAATAAAATAGAGAATCTGAAACAGACTCTCAGTACATATGGAAATTTAATATATGATAAAAGTAGAATTTCAATTCAGTGGGAAAACAATGGATTATTCAGTAATACACTTTTGAGAACTAACTAGCTGTTTGGTAAATTATGAAACTATGTCTCTGTTTTTGCACCAAAATAAATTCCAGATGGATCAGTGATTAAAAACAAAACTGGAATAAAATTATTATTTTTATTTTCTTGGGTGGAGAATTCAAAAACTTATAAACCATAAAGAAAAAGTTTGATAAATTTTGACGTTACAATAAAATTTCTGCCTGGGAAAAGAGAACTCCCTATGGTCTAAGAGAGGTGGAAAATATTAGGGGTCACTGAAATTTCCTTGGTCCCTGGTAGCTTTGGGTCCCAGGACTATATCTACTTATATGCTCTTAAAGTAGTGGTTCTCAAACTTGAACAGTCACCCAGAGAGCTTGTTCAAATACAAATTGTGGGTCCTTCCCAGAATTTCTGACTTGTTAGGTATAGGGTGGGTAAGGTCCAAGAATTTGCAGTTTGAATGAGTACCCCTGTTACAATACAGTGGTAATTACAGCTATAGGACCCTGCAAGATTTAGAGTTTGCAATTTGAATTCCTAGGTGATGCTAATGCTAGTGGTCTGGAGATGACACTTTGAAAAACACTGTCTTACCCAAATGCCCCCTTTTTTTTACTGAGATCACTCAGTACTACTCTTTGCAGTCAGACAGCCCTCAATCAAACTAAAGTGTTGAGGTAACATGAAGAAAGCAGTTTGCTTCTTCCCAAGATAAACGTACAAGCACAAAGATCTATACAAAGGTAATCAATGCAATTTCATGTGTAATTATAAAGGAAGTAATCTAAATGCCCCCAAAATAAAAGAACTGGTTAGATATTGATACATCCACTCAGTGGAATACTATGCAACCGTAAAAAGAGATAAAGTATTTCTGTAAATGTTGATTTCGGATGATCTCCTTTTTAACAATTATATTGTTAAATTTAAAAATACATGGTACAGTATGTTCCCATATATGTTTTTTAAAAGTACAGGCATGCATAAAAATGTCTCTATGTTATGAAAGAACATTGAGTACCCTTAGAAAGGTAGATTTGGAGGGACAGGATGTGGGATGGGAAGCGAAATTACTTCTCATTGTATGTCCTATTACACTTTAAAATTCTTTTTCACTGTTTGCAAAAAAATTAAATTAACAGAACAGTAACACTACATAGTTTTCAGTTTAATTCACAGGAAATAAAAGAATTTAGGAAGTGAGAAAGATGGTGAGATAGGAGGCTGTAGTCAGAGAGCAACACTGCAGGTTTTGAGATCACGGATTTGTAGCTGCTTGGCATCAGCACTCAGCCACAGCAACTGCTAGCTGATGTGGAAAGGAAATGAGTGTTGATGAAAATAAATTTACAGTATTTTATGTGATGTTTTTGTGCTTCATATTTGAGTTGGTTTACGAGCAGATTAATTTATGAACATATTATATACCATGATGCCCTCAGTAAGCTAGACTTCACTGAGTTTCTGCTTTCTCCATTAGTCCGATATACAATTCTAGACCTCATAAGTCTTTCTAAAATCGGCTGACCGAAAGTGGCAATTAATTTTTCTTTGTAAGTTCTTAGTTCTTTATAGTTTCCTTAATGAGTTTCCTTGAAAGGAAGCACTCTAAATCTTGTAGGGTCCTGTAGCTGTAATTACCACTGTATTGTAACTGGGGTACTCGAGAAATAGCAGATCGTGATTCATCAAAATAAGTCCTGCAGAAAGCTTCATTTCTTCTCCTCAGAAAAACTCAGTTACCACGCAGATGACAGCAAGAGTAGATATTGTACATTCTAAGTCTTGTGACTCGGTCATTATTGTGAAGAGGTGATTTTTTTATATGAATTTGAATTAGGTATCCTTTGAGCATTAAACAGGAGAATTCAAGAGGAGTATAAAAATGTTAGACTAGGGAACACTGAGCTAGGAGTTAAATTATCGTTTTATAAATCTGTAGTCTGCTTTTGATGGGTGTGCACAGGGCCACGTGCTCCTGTCAGGCATCTGTAATTTGCAGGTGCCTGCCCTGCATGCTTGGATCCATGGTTATGTACCGAGGGTGAGCAAAGAAATCACCTTTCTCTGAAACTTGCACGAGTTTTTCTACAGGTGATCCAATGCATGTGTTTCACAGACCACTTGAAGAAATACTGCTTTTAGAGGGTTAAGGCTTATTTTTAGAACATAAATTTGATAGTACTTTTAGAGATCAAAAAAGTCATATAAATGCACGATATTTGCCATTATCATCAGAAATTGTGTGGATTTTTTAAAACATTGAGTTGCAATCTCCTATGCATAAGAAAATATGTTTTCCTTGCTTAGTATATATATTCTTATTTAAAAAAAATTTACACACACATAGATAATTGATTGTAAGTTTCTTTGGGCACTAAACTTCAGTTATTAGTTAGATGGCTAGGGATAAAACAGAGCAGCCAAATCTTCTTTAACCCCCTTTTGTTTCCATTTTGCTTCTACAACTAGGAGAAGGTAATATGTGATAAGTGAGTTGGACTTCTGAACTTGCCACCAAACCCGTATACCCAAAGTAATGACTGTGGTGGCGTCGACTGTGCTTTGCCCTCACTGGCTCCATCAGGGTTTTCTTTTTTCCTCTGTCTCTCCCTGCCCACTTGTAGGTCATCTGGGCTCCATGCAGATACATTCAGCTCTTCATTTGTCTGCATTAATGGATAGGAACTAGGGCACATAGAATCCCAAATGGTGGATAATCCAAAAACAATTAATACTTGGCTTTGAAATGTGTTTAGTAATGTTTTTAATTGTTTTACCTTCCTAATTATATTTTGCTAATGTTGCCATTAGTTTGCATTCCCTGAACATACCCTGGTTGATGAGGGGTCTTGGTGGGGAGGGGGCACAGAAAAATGCAAAGTGACTGTGGGAACCCAGATTGATAGGACTTTTATTGAATTAGAATTTTACTTTGGATAATTTTTATGTTAATGATTGAAAGTTGTCAGTATATCCTCTGATCTAGGGCCTAGCACAGTACCTGCCACAGAGTTGAAATTCAGCAAATACTTCTTAAATGAAGATCCTTGATGTTTTTCATAGCAGTCTTACTTATGGTTAGGTCAGGTCTACCATGAGCCAGGAGAGGAAGTCAGTGAAGGATGTACCCAGCCGTCACACCCCCAGCTTAATGAAGATGACTTTTGCCAAGTCATGGATATTTTCCCAATATGGTGCTAACTTATAGGCTGTTCGAACAGCTGAGCCACATAGATTAGCTACTCAGTAGCAGGGGCTTAATCCAGAGACCCTTCAAGAAGGAAGATAATCTATTCTTTTAGAATGCAAGGACTTACTTTAAAATAGGCGCAAGGAGGCTATGTATTCTTTTCAATAGAATATAACTTTCCATGGCAATACAAGCATCTAAAATAGACAATAATATAGAGCATGACTTTTCAACTTAAGGTCCATGGATCAGCTAACTCCTGAAATGATTTGCACATAAGTAGCTGTGGTATGTTTGTGGGTGTGGGTGTGTATTTTAGGAAAGAGGGCTCTTAAACTTGATTAAATTCTCAAAGGGGCTCACAACTCCTCTCTATTTATATAGGAAATTGAATTTGTTTCACTATTTTATACTTTTCATAAAGTTTTGTAAAGAGGGAAATGACACCTATTGCCACTACCTCAAACTTGTCTCCATTTGGACTTAAGAACTATCGGAGAAAGTAATTTTGTGAATTTCCATAACTGTAGCTAGTTCCAGATTGGGCAGAGGCATAGGCTGAGAAGCCAGGAGTCTGTATTGAAAGACTAAATATGCAAATAGACAATGGCCAGACAATACAGGACAATAGAACTCTAACCTGCATAAGAAGCCCAGGAAGCCAACCATAACCTCTGCAGCAAAATCAGCCCAGAACAATCAGGACTTGGTAAACGACTGCCAACTTCCCTATTTTTGTCCATTTCCAACTCAGGACCAAGCAGAGAAAGCCAAATATGCTCCCCAAATCAATCACTTATGATGCTCCTCTTCTAGTTAGCCTACTCCCTCACTTAGAACCTCCAATCAGGCCCACCTGAAGCCTTCCCGTTTTTTTTACTCTAAAGCTTTCTCACTCCCCTGACTGCTTTTGATTCTTTGCCAAACACAAGTGATGGTAGCTGATTCCCTTGGTGTAGCAAGCTTTGAATAAATAGCCTCTGCTTCTTCCTTTATTTCAACTGTGCATTGAGATTTGAGAGGTTCTGGGAAAACTCCCCTATCCTGAAATCTCTTTTCCACCAGTACCTCATGGAGTTGGAAGTAATACCCTTGGGGGGACATCTCTTAGAGTCTAGCTCTTTATTTTTCCAGGAATAACATTTTAAATGCACATTTTGTTTTAGAGGCAATCAGATCCATCTGAGCGAGTTGATTGCGCGGAAGCTTAGGGTGACACAGAATAGATGAACACCGAGTAGATGACCGTTCAACCAGTTTCCCACTATCACAGGGTTTCTGCATAGGGAGTAGGAGAACGTCCTTTTGGGTCCTGGTGGTATTGGGATTCTCTGCCCCTTTTGTGCACTTGCTACCTCCTCTCTGGGCTCTATCTCTTTGTTCTTGGCTAATCAGCCATGTCCTACCATGTCCCAACTCTCTTACCTCATTAGAGCCAATCACAAGAGACCCAGGAGAGCCATTAGCTCAGGACTAAACACAAAGGGCCTCAAATTTAGAGTGTTCACTCCACCTTCAAATGAGATTATATGTACCCATCATAGTAAATTTATGGTTAAAAAACATTGACTTGTAAATGTTAGCATTTAAAAATGTCACAAGTCTTATAGTATTCTTTTGGCATTTCTTCATGTTATACTGAGAATTTTTAAAAAATCTGGTGTCCCAGCTTCTCCCAGTGTTTGGGAGGCCTTCTCCCTCTCCCCCATTGTCTGTGTCTCTCCATTTTCTTGTATCATGTTTTTATAGTAGTGTTTCCTGGAAAAAAGGTATAGATGTTAATACAGATAGAATGTTGAGAGAGATTTGGCTGTATGTGCTTTGTGTCCCAGCCATTAGATGCTTAGTGGCAACTGGTGCAATGACTAGACATGTTGAGTAAGCTGATTTGAGGACCCATGCCCAGGACTAAGCTGAGGAGATGTGGAGAGAAACCAGAACTTCCTGTGTAGTGATTCTCATACTGTGGTCTGCAGATCAGCAGCATCAGCAACTCCAGGGAACTAGTTCAAAATGAAGATTATCAGGCCCCACCTAAATCTCAGAATCAGAATCAGAAAACTTTGAGGATGGGTTCTAGCAATCTATGTTTTAATAAGCCCTTCAGGCAAGTATGATGCATGCTAAAGTTTGAGACCACTACTCTACTTACAAGAGTCATCCATTTGTTTAAGCCTTTTCTCTCCTCCTAGAATAACATTTTACATGAATGCATGGTGGGTTTTAGGAGCCCTGAGAGCTGGCACCAAAATGGGCAGGAAATAAGGGATCTGTCACCTAGTTCAGTGCTTCTCACACTTTAATATACACACAGATCACCTGGAGGTCTTATTAAAATGAAGATTCTGATCTAGTAGGGCTATAGTGGGAGCCTGGGACTCAGCATTTCTAACAAGCTCCCAGGTGATGGTGCTAGTCATAAGATCATAGTTTGAGTAGCAAGGTCCTAGTAGACTACAGGCCTCAGCTGAGGGTATGGGCAATCAGGAGCCAGAGTTTAGGAAATGGAGGGGGGAGGTCCAAGAGGGCTTAGGAAGGCCTCAATCAATTCCTACATAGGTGTGATCACTTACTACTTAGTGTGTGTGTACAGAGATGACAGAAGCCCAGGGAAATATCTAAAGAGCAGCGTGGAAACCTATGGGAGATCAAGGATGTAGGCTCAAGAGCAAGAAGACCCCTGGTTAAGAAGAGCTGACTTGGGGAGGAGGATTCATATTAATTAATAAATTCTTGTTAACCCACTATTCTATGTCCAATACCAAATAGCCCCAAGGAGCTTGTGATCTGCTGGAGAAAGAAGAGAAACCAAACTGAACTATCAGTAACTAACCTTTTCATAGGATTTGCTTATCAGTGCTTTTATCTCAGTGATTAGGGAGCAATGACACTAATAGATACGGAACATCAGGCCTGAGTGATGCACTTGTCTGAGCCTCTTGAGCAGCCAGAAAGGATCGGGGTGCTTTGTGGGAATGGGAAGAAGAGAAGGAAGAGAAGGCCTCTGAAAACCAACCCCAGAGGGTGTTTACAGCTCTAGGTAAGTGAGAAGAGGTCAAAGGGAATCGGACACCACTGCTGCCTTTTAGGAATGGGTTCAGTCTGACTCTCTTGATGACGTATGGCCACCTGCAGATTTGTGGTTTTACCTCCATCCAGAATCACATGGATCCTGATATTTCTCAGCTTAGTGTTATACCTCCTGTCAGTTCTTCCAACAATGTATATAAATGTATTAGGAGATTTATGCAGAGGAAGGTGAAAAGTGTTATTCAGAGAGGATAACATCCCATCAGTATTTAAAATAGTCTACAACAATTTCAAAAAAGTAAAGTCACACAAGTTTTGCTTTTTAATGACTTTCAGATTAGGAAAGATAGGAGCAATTATTTTTAGCAATTTTCTGTATTCTCATTTAGAAAGCTGATTTGATCATAATTCCTTTTCCTGAAGGTAAAATGACAGAATAAAGCCTATTTATAGAATTTCTAGAAGTAAAAATTATCTGTAGTAAAAACTAGTATTCACAGAGCCAAAAATTAATTTCCCAGCATCACCACCAACTGTACATTAATTCTTTGTGTTGTTATTCATAGGCAGTAGTGGCTTCCAAGTAATTTTCTCAAGGAGATGCCCAGTAGCTCACTTGTAGTGGAGCCCAAGTAAGTGATAGGGTAGAGAAATTACTTCTCAGCAACTTTTACCCCCATAGTCCTCTTGAGTCAGGGCTAAGATTCCACCTGCACCCTAGTTGGAATGCACGGTAGGATTCTCAGAAAGCACATCCTATACAACTAAATCTATATTGGAATATTGCCATCTTTCACTAACTTTATTTGAATATGCTGGTAAATCACACATCCTAAAATTACTCAGTCCTTGAACTGCCATGCTTATAATCCAAATAGCAGGTAAACCTCTAAAAGAGGGGCATGTCAGTGTGTGTGTGTGTGTGTATTTGTGTGTGTGAAAATGTTCGAGGATTATACAGCCTCAGAACATATGATGGTCATCTATGCTCAACACTCTCATGAGCATCTTATACCTCTGGAAAAACATAGATACACAGGCTCTGTTTCCATTCAGACTATTTTTGCAAAGGGCGTATTGCAGTTGTTCTGACAAAACAGCTTCAAACACTTGCCAAAGAGAATAAATTACAGTAGGAATGGGTGATAATTATTAGGAACTTATTTTGGAATAAGAAACTTTCCTTAATAAAGGGCTATGAACTGCCCTCTGAAAAGAACAGAGAATTTTCCCCAAAGTCAAAAATACACTTAACAATTCTTGTACATATCCTGTGGGGGTTAAATTAGGTTTAACATGTGTTGCCAGAAAGCCGAATTCAAGCTAGGTTCAACCCGTGGATTACAAGGAGCACTTAGAAAGCAAATTTGAGTTCTTTAAGAATGATGACTAATTCAAAGTTTCAGTTCCTTCTATTTTTAAAGCAGAGTTTGATGGGTTTTAAGTATTCAAATCTTTCTGTAATGCATGCAGATCCCAAATATTTTTAAGAGGACTGAATTGAAATAGTTGACTAGGTAAAAAAAAAAATTATAAAACAGGCCAAGCATCTTCTGATAATGTATTCTGCAGAGCCGTTAGAAGAAGAATAAATGTGAAATTGGAAAAAATGATTTATTTTGGCTTCCGTCTTTTGTAGCTTTGCTCTCCAAAGAAGTTAGAATTAAAGATGAGAATGCCTTGTGACCCTAATTATAATAACTACAATATTTGGTTCTAATTTTAAGGCTGTTTTCACAGAGTTGATATAAAGGAAAACTCAGGGTAAATTAATTTAAAAAGAACTGAGTACAAAGGAACCTAATAGAAGAAGAACCTAAACGCCGTCAAGGAGATGCAACCCACAGACATGGACACTTCGGTTTGCTTTTGTTTTCTCTGATACTAATACAGAATTTGGATTCTGTGTTTGTTGCCACCAGGCATGGATTATTTAAAAGTTAATTGTTAGCTTTGAAAAGTGCAAGTGAACAGAAAGCAAAAGACAAAATTAATATCATTAAGCAAAAATCTAATGTTGCCCTTTTATGTTGCAATATGCTTGCCCAATGCTATCATTTCCTGATCACAGATTACTTAAGAAGCTCTTATAATGTTTGTTAAATGAATATACCTTTTCTACTTAACTTGTTTTTTTTTAAGGTGGCTATATCCATATCTCACTAAAGGGTCATTAAAGGAAAACAAAAGGAAATGAAGATCTGGTATAAAAATTTCTTTCTGCCTGTATAGCCTGCTACAGCCATGTTGGATTAAGACTATGTTTATTTAAACCTCAGTCAAATTGGTCATTTTCATAAACTGATTGGTAAAAAATGGATTTCTCTTGGTGTTTCCATGGGTCATTCACCAAGCAATAACACCATCAGGAGTTACTGATCCCCTGGGGATAGCAGCTTAATTACACAGAAATTTAAAATTGAGAATAGTGTTATACGTGCAAACATAGAAACTGTCCTGTATTTGGGTGGTTTATTATTAAATTTAATACCTCAGATAGTCTTTTTTGTTTGTGTAGATTTTAATTACTAAGTAGGTCTGGTAAAATATGAATTATTGTATTATCACAAGTGATGAAATGTATATGGTTGTGAGCATTGCAATCTGCAGGTGTAACGTACATAAAGCACGATTAATAGTATCAAGCAATTAAACTGAAGCTATCTGTAAGGAGAAAGGAAGGTTTAATGCTACCCTTAAGTGTATCTTAAACGCTAGCTAAATATTTTTAACTGAAATAAAAGCATGTTAATTTTAGGAGTGACTTCTTTATAAGACCTCATTGCTGAGAGTAAGTGTTCCTTTCTAAGAATACAAAAGCTTACTGAAATAATTTCTATTGGTAACTCATTCCATAACGAACTGAATTTTTCCTTGGCTTTTAGGCTCAATGAAGAAAGCTCAAAATAGCACAGGAAATTTTGTGTGTGGTGAATATATGTATGAACTAAATCCAGTTGGGATAAAAATGATTAAATTTTTGATAAGGTCATTGTTGGTCCCAAAGCATTTCATTTATCATATGGTACTTCTTAAATATTTTTAGAATTTGTCCTTAATTTTCCTATAATTGCATATAAAATAGAGGAAACTATATTTTGCTTTAATATCCTTGTATGTACAACTTACAGTCTTATATAAAAGGAACATGCTAAGCATCTAATAATAAATTTTTTTCCTTGTGTGTTGGTTTTTTCCCACTTCTTGGATTATTTTTCTGCTGCCACTAACAAGATCAATTCCTGTCCTTCCAATTTAGCTACTCTTTTGCTTCTCAGTAGCGTGACAGGTGGCTTTACAATGAGTGTAACAATACTTTGGTAAACACATAGAGCACTTAGCAAAGTGTACAGAGCTCCTTACAAAGAACTTTCTCCCTCTCTCTCTCACATACACACACACACACACACACACACGTGTGCAGAATTTGGTCCTTGCCCTGGAATTATTTAGCAATGTACTTGGCAAGGTGAAACTTCAAAAATAAAGCAATGTAAAACATTTATAAAGCAGCACATCATAGATTACACATTAAATATAAAAGTACTGAGGACTTACATTCTGTGTAGTTTCGAACATATGTTTTATTCAGTGTAGATTACTAGGTGTTTGCAGTGCCCCTCCTAATGGTGCTGCAGTGGAAATTGCTGCAGGTATATTTCTGTGGGGTCATTTTTGAATCTAAGCTAATACAACCCTACTCAGTAGAAAGGTTGCAAGAGAAGAAGTTTGAGCAATAACTAGGTATTTTGTTGTAGAAATAATAGGAATATATATTATTTCTAAAAAATAGGCTACTTTGTTTCTTTTTTTGCTCTTGAAGCACTGTCTGTGATGAAACCAAAGATGTGATTGTCCATAAAAAAATGAGAGGAATTCAAGCTCTAAGGAAGGAGGGCAAAGATAATATTGTATTCTCATCTCTGGTGTGTATTAACCTTGACAGTTTCTTTCTTGTTTTGCTAAATGGTGTCTATTATAGTGTGATAGATGTCAACTTTTTTCAAAAGTAATTTTGCTTTCAATAGGAAATATCAGGGAAAACGCCTAGAAAATTTTTCCCTACATATCAGAAGGCTGAGCAAAAGCAATGTTTTTCAGGAAACAGCAGAGTAGTTACTAAATGGGCTTATTCAAATAAAGAAAGCATTAAAACAGCCTCCAAGAATGAAAGGGGCAAGTTCAGGGTACAGCACTATTTTATAGGTGTGATGCTTGAATTTTGTATTGGCATCCTGATATGAACCAGGAGGAATCAGTTAAATGTTCAATTTTGAAACTGCCGAAATTTGTCTATCCATTAAACCAAGATAATTTTATTTTTTCTTTCTTTCCCTTTCTCTCTTTTTCTTTCTTTTTCTTAGCTTTATTGAAGTATAATTGACAAAATTGTAAGATATTTCAAGTGTCCATCATGTTAATTCGATGTACACGTTCGTTGTGAAAGGATGCCTCTAGTTAGTTAACACATCTGTCACCTCACATATTTCTCTCTTTTTTTGGTGAGAACATTTAAGTTGTACTATCTTAGCAAATTTCAGTTATTAAATACAGTGTTATCAACCATAGTCACCATGTTATACGTTAGATCCTCATCAGTTTTTTTCATTGATAAATTTTTCTTCTAGTTGCTCAGTTGAATGACCATGAATAACCATGTTCTAGATGTTTTAGTCATTTCATAATGCAGATATGGTTATCAGTTTAAAGTTCCTTTAAACAGGTGCCCAAAATGCTTTAATCCAGGTACTTTTGCATTCTGTTTCTCCTGATACTCTTGGTGAGACCAGTTAATTCTTTGTAATTAAGAAGAGCAACCTATTTAATTTAGAGGTATGTTTGCACTTCTTAAAAGAGTAAATACTAGCATTTATAATTTGAGAGAATTAGAAATATGTAGAGAAATAATGTTTTCTCCTAAGCCATGTAAATACAGGCGTATTAGACAAAAGAGTGTTTTCTTTCAGTCACCTCTTGTATTAGCAGTGGAATAAGAATTGAAAGGTAGATAAAAATTGTAAATGATACTGTAACATTTTTAAAAAGATAAATGTTACTTAGGCATTAAATTTCTTTTCCTGAGAAGATGAGTAACATAATTTAAGATTTAGTTGAAAAGAAAATTACCCTGTTGATTAATTTGATAGTATGAATAAAAGAACTTAAGTATTTGATCATATGGTTCCTAATAAACTGTGATATATATGTGTAGTTATACACTATTTTGTCACAGCTTTGGTTCCTCCTTAAATGTAATACTCCCTAAAGAAAGTATTTGATTTTTTTTTGGCCTCACTTTAACCCCACAGATGGTTATATTTGGTTTCAAATTTTGCAAAGAGGTAATATCTGTTAACTAATTTTTAAAGAATTTCCTCTATTCTGTACTATTTGGTGGTACTAGAAATCTGGAATTTTTTATTCGTTGCTGTGTGCCAGAATCACAAAGAATTCTAGCTGAAGTTCTTAGAGAAAGGCTTGTGTAAGGAAATTTGCGGTCATGTTATATAAAATTAGAAGTAAGTGGATAAAACATATCAAAGTGAATTATTTTAATTTTCTTATAAGAATTAGATGTTGGTAGCTTAGTTAGCATTTATTAAAAGTCTGAAGTGTTCCTATTTATGATACATAATTATATACAGCCTTGTTTAGTATTCTTATTAGCTGCTTATGTCTCTCTGTAGCATAGATAGCCTTTTTCCTGGCCATAAAAGTGACTGTGTTTTGAAAACACCCCCAGAAAGATAACCTCGCTGATAAGGCGTATCTATTCTGAAGTTAAAAATTAAGTATCACTATATGTTTCATTTGAAATAGCTGTCTATGCTTGACCAAAAAAATCAGTAGTGATCATAAAATTTTGGAAAATTGTAATTTTTACCTTGTAACCTTACAACTTTCAGACTATGTATATCCATTTTTCTCTTCGCCTTTTTGAGATTTGTGATTTCTATTAAATATGAAAGATTTCTACCCTTTTCTAATATTGTACTTGTGTTCGATACATATATGAATAAAGCTTAATGATTGTGGCCTAGTTATGAAATTACAAAATTCATTTGAAAGCTTAAAACGAGTTTTACTATATTATATTTTTGATAGGTAATATTTGCTCAGTGTGATCTGTTAAAAATTATAATTTTTTTCACAGTTATAAGAGAAAATGAGTGCTCTTTATGTTACTCGCGAAAGTCCTGTTTTCTGAATTTGGTCTGTTGCTCTCCAGACGTTGGGTGCGACTGCTCTTCGGACGAGAGTTCCCCCTGCAGGATCTTCTGGTCGTCTGGGATGCCTTGTTTGCAGATGGCCTGAGCCTGAGTTTAGTTGATTATATCTTCATAGCCATGTTGCTCTACATCCGAGATGCTTGTAAGTATTAGCGATCTTGCCTACGTTCAAGTAGATGGTTCTGATTTTTTAAATGTGCTTTATTTTTTAAATATACTTTATCTTTTATTCTGAATTACCATACCTATGTTTTTAGAGTAGGCAATATATTGAAGTTTCAAAGGAACATACTAAATATCTTTTTTGTTAGTTAACCATGTGCATATTGGGAGATGTGGGTGATTTTATCCTGAGAGAACTGGAATAGTCTTCAGAACCATTTTTCTAAAGACTTTACTCCTGGTTTGATCTCCTCATTACGCACATTTGTGAAACACACATATAAAAAGCCAGTATTTCAGATATGTTTAGAGCTCCACCTTCTGACAGAGAGTATTCAAGGATATTTATCGGGAGATTAGAGCTGTTTTTATAGCATCAACAACTTGCCAATAAAAAATAAATATTGCACTCAAAGATATTTTAACTTCTTCTCAGTTATATTTTCGCCAAATATATTTCTCAATAGAGTGCCAAATGGTAGATGTATTCCCATCTCGACAGATCTAGCTTAGGGTGCTTGCCGTGGCTGAAAAGCCAGTGCCTATCCCTTCTGAATAGTCTGACTATCCTCAGTTTGAAGAAAATATCAGAGCATGTTGTAAATTTTAAAATACCTCAAATTGTTTTCCCTCTCAGAAAAATAATCACAGTTCACAAAAGAAGATTTGTAAGCCAAAATATAATTAGGAAAGATTGTACAAAGTGATGATTAAATAGGAAATTTTTAAAAAATCATAAGGGTAGGACTTTATCAGAAGAAGGTAAATTATTTGGAGTCATTCATAATCTTGACTATTAACTTGCTATGTGGTTCTCTTTATTTGTTCGTTGAATACCAGTTGTGCCAGATGTTGTTGTTATGCCTCTGGTAACACTAATAATATTCTTTAAAATTTTAGATTATACTTTTTTAATTCCCCCCAAATTACTTGAATGAATAAGTGACAGGAACACCACATTTTATCCAAAAATTGTGGGGGTTTTTTCTTGCCTTGAAGGTCAAATAGTTTGGGTTTGACAGACAAAGTGAAAAGTTTCTCCTTTCTGAGTCAGAGCTAATCATATAAGAACATGGAAACATCTGGAAAGTAGAGAGGGATGTCTGGATAGATTCAATGGATACTGAATTTTAGGATATTCAATATTAATCTCCCATTTTAAAGTTGTGCAATTTTTTAAAATGTAAGTAATAAAAAACAAAAGGAATGAGAAAGCTCTTTTTAAAAATCTTCTTGGATAATATTTTCACAAAATTCTCCAAATCAAACAACTACTGAAATGTATTGACTTTCTGTAATCTTAAACAATTAAGTTTTCCTCAACTTTGGTACATCACAACTGTATGTTTTAATTTAATCATCTTGTTTCCTATGCTAAGATCTGCTTTAATTTCATAAAACAGGTGAATTTTTGGCCACTGAAGCCCTTACACATTTTTAATCCCTCCACCAATGACATAAAACATATGGGCACATATGGAAAAATGCAGGGGTAATGAAGTTGTTTATTCATTTCAATATTTAGTCCAACTTATTTTAATTTGCTTGGTTAAATACATAACAATGGATGAGATCCCTTAAAAATAGGGTGACTGTTTTTTGAGTATTTAAGGGGCACTGTTCCTGTCCTCAAGAAGCTTACCAACTAGGAAAGACTGACGTGATTAATTTCAAACTTACACATCTGGTGCTGTGGTTGAGGTGTGGACAGGTCATGTGGAAGTTTAAAGGAGAGGCACTGAGCTCCCCTCTGCATCAGCTGTGAGTGA
Organism: Equus quagga; assembly: GCF_021613505.1. NCBI lineage: Eukaryota > Metazoa > Chordata > Mammalia > Perissodactyla > Equidae > Equus > Equus quagga. Next base: position 163,279,572 of record NC_060267.1, read on the forward strand.
CCAGAGAAAATGGTATAGATGTTGGCAAGCTAAATAAGGGGATCTGCATTCCAGGAAGAAGGAACAGCATGAATAAAGACTTGCAAGTGAAAAACAGCTTAACAGAGGGTTGTGTATTTGTGTTTTTCTACAAGCTATGTGGTATTACTAGAGTGCAAAGGTAGAGAAAGACTCACAGGTTATGACACAGAGAAAGTGAACAGGAATGAGATCATGGTGAAAGTCTTTAACCTGTAAGTAATAGGAAGCTATTGAAAGGTTCAAAGTGGGCGTGTGGTCAGTTTTGGATCACTCTGGCCACAGTGTGGAAAATAGACTTGAAGGAGACAAGACTAGAGCAAGGAAATCAGATAAAAGCTTATGACAGGGGAAAAATTGTAGGTTGGACAAATCTTCAAAACTAAAGTCAGCATGTCTTGGTGATTAAATATGATGGGTGAGGGAGAACAGGAAGTATAAAACGATCCCCAGTTTGAATTGTTAAGTGACTGAGTAGTATGTATAACTTGGATAGGAAAATTTAAGGATTAGCAGGTTTAGGAATGTAAATGATTAATTGAGTTTTGGCTGTGCTGAATTTGAGATATCTGTAAGAAATTATAACCTGAAGATTTGGAAAATAAAGCTTGCTGTCAGTATCAAGGCTACAGGTTTAATTTTGCAAGTGGCTGATAGGTATGTGTTGGTTGATAGGTATGTGTTAGTTAAAACCGTAACAGTGGATGTGATCTCATAAGAATAGGGTGACCATATATCCCAGTTTGTTTGGGACAGTCTCACTTCACACCTGCTATTCAAGAGGAGTAATTATTAGTAGTGCCGTCTTTCACTCTCAAAGGCATCCCATTAGGATCACAAGAATTATATTGTCTGCCTACTTAAGGAGGGTGCTTACAGAAAGAAAACGTGGGGAAGGTGGAACTGCGTTTACCATGAGTGTTTAAGTGGCATCAGAAAAGGGAGAGCCAAGGAAGAGCTTGTGTTGTGACCTCAAGGGAGGTGATGGGGGTCAGGAGCGCTGAGGTGCGATAAGTCCACTTGGTGGAGAAGTCCTCTTGTACTTGCCCCTGTGGAGGGACAGTCATCAGATACCTTTGCCAGTATAGCTTTAGCGGAGTCGTGGAGCAGAAGCTGGATTAGCATAGGTTGAAGAGTGACTGGACAGTTAAGAAGTACAATAGCCTTTTCCACAGTTTTGTTCTTGTTTTATGTTTTATGTATGCATTTCAACTAAAAAGTCAATTAACTAAAAAAGAATGTGGACATACCACTCATCAGCCCATGCTGTGGCAGCATCCGTGTAGAAGAACTAGAAGGACTTAGAACTAGGATATACAACTGTATGCTGGGAGTTTGGGGAGAAAAAAAGAGGAAAATTGCAACAGATGTTAGCTCAGGGCCAATCTCCCTCACCAGAAAGCATACCTGAAAAACAAAAATAATAATAGTAGGAGAAACCATCCTAGTATTAAAAATATATGTATTGTACTCTTAAATAATGCTAACCATCATCTGAGCCTTCAGCGAGTCATAATCTTTTTGCTGGTGGAGGGTCTTGCACCGATGTTGATGGCTGCTGACTGATCAGGATGGTGGTTGCTGAAGGTTGAGGTGGCTACAGCAATTTCTTAAAGGAAGACAGCAGTGAAGTTTGCCACATTGATTGGCTCTTCTTTTCATGAACGATTTCTCCGTAGCATGTGATGCTGTTTGACAGCATTTTACCCACAGTAGAACAACTTTCAGAATTGGAGTCAGTCCTCTCAAATACTGCTGCTGCTTTGTCAACTGAGTTTATGTGATATTCTAAATCCTTTGTTGTCATTTCAACAATCTTCACAGTATCTTCACCAGGAGTAGATTCCATCTCAAGAAACCATTTTCTTTGCTCATCTATGAGAAATAGTTCCTTCTCCATTAAAGTTTTATCTTGAGATTCCAGCAATTCAGCCACATCTTCAGGCTCCACTTCTAATTCTAGTTCTCTTGCTATTTCCATCACATCTGCAGTTACTTCCTCTACTCAAATTTTGAACCCCTCAAAGTCACCCTTGAGGGTTGCAATCAACTTCTTCCAAATCCTGTTTAATGTTGATATTTTGACCTTTCCCACGAATCATGAATTTTCTTAATGGCATCTAGAATGGTAAATCTTTTCCAGAAGGTTTTCAATTTCCTTTGCTCAGATCCATGAGAGGACTCACTATCTATGGCAGCTATAGCTTTACAAAATGTATTTCTTGAATAATAAGACCTAAAAGTCAAAATTACTCCTTGATGCACGGTCTACAGAATGGATGTTGTGTTAGCAGGCATGAAAACATTAATCTCATTGTCCATCTCCATCAGAGCTCTTAGGTGACCAGGTGCATTGTCAATGAACAGAGATTTTTGTTTATTTTGTGAAGAAGATTATCGCTGAGCCAACATCTACCACCACTCCTCCTCTTTTTGTTGAGGAAGATTGGTCCTGAGCTAACATCTGTGCCCATCTTGCTCTCCTTTGTATGTGGGACGCCTGCCACAGCATGGCTTGATGAGCGATGTGTATGTCTGTGCCTGGGATGCAAACCGGCGAACTCCAGGCCGCCGAAGCAGAGCATGCAAACTTAACCACTACACCACCAGGCTGGCCCTGAACAGTGATATTTTTGAAAGGAATCTCTTTTCCTGAGAAGTAAGTCTCAACAGGGGCCTTAAAATACTCAGTAAACCATGTAGTAAACAGATGTGCTGTCATGCAGGCTTTGTTGTTCCATTTATAGAGCACAGACATGGCAGATTTATCATAATTCTTAAGGGCCCTAGGATTTTCAGAATGGCAAGTGAGCATTGACTTCAGCTTAAAGTCACCAGCTGCATTAGCCCCTAACAAGAAAGTCAGACTGTCCTTTTAAGCTTTGAAGCCAGGCATTGACTTCTCCTCTCTAGATATGGAAGTCCTAGATATGATCTTCTCCTGAAATAAGGCTATTTCATCCACATTGAAAATGTGTTGTTTTCTTTGGCCACCTTCATTAATTATCTTTGCTAAATCTTCTGGAGAACTTGCTGCAGCTTCTACATCAGCACTTGCTGTTTCATCTTGCACTTTTATGTTATAGAGTTGGCTTCTGTCCTTAAATGTCATGAACGAACTGCTGCTAGCTTAAAACTTTTCTTTTTTCAGCTTCCTCACCTCTCTCAGCCTTCATAGAATTGAGAGTTAGGGCCTTGCTCTGGATTAGGCTTTGGCTTAAGGGAATTTTGTGGCTGATTTGATCTTCTATCCAGATGACTAGAACTTTCTCCATATCAGCAGTAAAGCTATTTTGCTTTCTTATCATTTGGGTATTCACTGGAGTAGCACTTTGAATTTCCCTCGAGAAATTTTCCTTTGCATTCACAGCTTGGCTCACTCTTTGGTACAAGAGGCCCAGTTTTTGGCCTATCTCAACTTCAACATGCCTTCCTCACTAAGCTTAATCATTTCTAGCTTTTGATTTAAAGTGAGAGACATGTGACTCTTCCTTTCACTTGAACACTTATGTATATAGGGTTATTAATTGGCCTGATTTCAATATGGCTGTATCTCAGGGACAGGGGAGGCCTGAAGAGAGGGAGAGTGACTGGGGAGCAGCTGGTCAGTGGAGCAGTTTGGGACATACACAACCACAACACTCATCAGTTAAGTTAGCTGTCTTACATGGGTGTGGTTCATGGTGCCCCAAAATAGTTACAGTAGTAACATCAAAGATCACTGATCATAGATCACCATAAGAAATATAATAATAATGAAAAAGTTTGAAATATTGCAAGAATTACCAAAATATGACACAGACATGAAATGAGCAAATGCTGTTGGAAAAAATGGTACCGATAGACTTCCTCGATGCAGTTTCCACAAACCTTCAGTTTGTAAAAGAACTCAGTATCTGCAAAGTTCAATAAAGTGAAGTGCAATGAAACAAAGTATGCCTGTAATTTGGAACAATCACAGTGAGTCTGTGGGGTTAGATCCTAGTGACCTGCTAGTTCTTATTCTACCCCTTTCACTGCTGTCAGCATCTCACATCTAATTTTTAACAAAAGTATTCTTATAATTTTCTTTATATACCTTGAGCAAAGCTTTCATTCTGTTTGAAAGTAATTCAGTCAGGCTAGTATAATATTCAACTACTTAATAGATATCTTATAAACACCACTAAGTAAATAAAGGTTTCTTTATGAAGCTTCGGAGATGGAGCCCAACCTCCATGTTTAGAGGTTCGGAAACCAGCTCAAGGCCCCAGGGCTAGTGACAGACAGACTGATTCTCACATCACCTCTCCTATCCCTCAAGCCTTCCCTTGATTTTATTAAGCAAAAGTGAAATTTCACATTGGAAAAAATAACAATATGAACATTATCTATAAAGATTTTAAAATTTAACCTTTGAGGGGCTGGCCCTGTGGCCGAGTGGTTAAGTCCGCGCGCTCTGCTGCAGGCAGCCCAGTGTTTCGTTGGTTCGAATCCTGGGCGCGGACACGGCACTGCTCATCAGACCACGCTG
>NC_060267.1:164712396-164741474 GCF_021613505.1 Equus quagga
GAGGGGGAGTGGAGGGGGAGGATGAGAATCCAACCAGTCGAGCCTCTAGATGAAATTGTCTACTCTGCCACTTACAGTTGATGAAAAGACTCCATATCCTGCCAGGAGTTCCAGAGCCTCAGGCGAGCAGTGACAGGACCTCGTCCCTTTCTGGTTGCCAACTGTTACCACACAAATTTGGGGTTCACTTGCTGGATGTGCATAAACTAGCCAATTAATTATGGCATCAGCTTTTGGGAAAAGAGATCAGCTTTATTCTGTGAGACAGATCTACAGGGAGAACTGGGGGCGTATAGAAAAAAATCTCCATAACCTCATGTTAGGGAAAGTTTTCTTAAGCTACAGAGAGTATAAAACATAAGGGAAAAGAATTGTCAAATGTGACCACACACCAAAAAACCCACAACTTTGTACCTCAAAAGTAACTATAAACAGGGGCCAGCCCCGTGGCTGAGTGGTTAAGTTCACACACTCCACTTCAGTGGCCCAGGGTTTTGCTGGGTCGGACCCTGGGCGAAGACATGGCACCGCTCATCAAGCCGTGCTGAGGCGGCATCCCACATGCCACAACTAGAAGGACCCACAACTATGTACTGGGGGGCTTTGGGGAGAAAAAGGAAAAATAAAATCTTTAAAAAAAAAAGTAACTATAAACAAAGTTAAAAGACAAAAAATAACTATTCAGAATATATAAAGAATATCTACAAATAAATAAGAAAAGAAGAAAATAAATGGACAAAAGACATAAACAGTAAATCACAGAAGAAGAAATTCAGATGACATATTTGTATCTATATCTACAACTATATATCTATATCCATACCTATATCTCTTCATTAGTAGTCATGGAAATGGAAATGAGTAGCCATTTCACATCTATCAGATTGGCAAAAAATTTTAAATTGCACACTTGAGAATGTGGAGAAAGGGGAGTTCTCCCAACATATACAGATGGTGAGAGTATAAACTGGTACAGTAGGAGACCAATTTGGCAATATCTAGTAAAATTGATGATGACCCACTCCTAGATACACATACATAAAACACGTGCAAAAGGAGACATGTAAGAACATCCAGAGAAAACTTTTTACAACACTGAAAAGCTAAAAACAACCTAAATGTCCATCACCCAAAGAACGGATAACGTGGGAATCATAAACACCAAATTCAAGACAGTGGTTACCTCTAGGGCATAAGGAAGGAGGCGAAATGGGAGGGATACACAGGGGGCATCACTGTATTTGTAATGTATTTCTTAAGGTAGGGGCTGGATACATGAGCGTGTATTAACCTCTGTTCCTATTCATGTGTCTGAAAGATGTCATAAATATTAAATGTCTTTTAAAAATTGAATGAAACAATAAACCACAGTTAAGCTCTGAAGAGGAACTCAAAGATCATGATGCAGAAAGAAGTTTAAGGGCTTGAGTTCTTCATTACGAAGATGCCCCCCACCTGGTGTTAAACTCCAGTTCAACTCAAACCCTGGGAATCATTCAGAGATTCTGCCCCAGAGTGGATTCTTTGTCTCTCGGACAGAGAACAGATTAAAATCAAAACAAAACAATAAGGTACAATTTAAGAAGCTAAAAGAAGGGAGGGTAATGAAGGCTAATGGTAAAACAGAAGAAACAAATGAAAACAGAAAACATTTCAATCCTGGTACCATGTTTCATAGGTACTAGGTGCCGCCCCCTCCCTCGTGGGCCACCCCCAAGTGTGGAGTTCCATCATATTGAGAAGTACTAGATTACGATTTCTAAGCCATTTGAGGTGAATCTCTTATGTCCTCATAGCATGACATACAGTTGTCACCATTTCCTGGTGCATTTTTACACAAAATAAAAATCCTTGTCAGTGATTTAATGATTGCTGATGTCAAACTGCTCCAAATTTGCTTTAAAACACACACACACACACACACACACACACAATGGATTAAGACAAAGCTGAAACAGGGAAACAACGTTCCTTCAGTTTCTGCCCCACAGTGTTCCCTGCTCCTGCTCTGGGTCTTGCTGGCATTAAAATGCAGAGCAAAGGTGAAGCGCTTTTGGGCCCAAGCCAGGGGCAGGAATTCCACTTTCTCCAGGTCAGATGGCAACTGGGACAAACTCCCAGTGCCTGTCCTCTGGTAGATGGCCTTAAATCTCTCCCTGACACTTCACTAATAAAGTTGCTTTTCAGTGGTTTTGCTTCAAGCCTTGGGTACTTTGCAACTCACAAATTCAACGAGAAGCAAACAAAATCAATTTAATCTGTTTTATTTAAAGAACTATTATATTATTTTATTTCCTGCTCTGTTTATGTTGACATATTTCCTATAGCACATTTCCTACTGTACAGTTTTCAATGTTGGTTTTAAAAATAGTGTTCTACATCTCACTGTTTGCAGACGACATGATCTTATATATAGAAAACCCCAAAGAATCCACAGGAAAACTATTAGAAATAGTAAACAGCTACAGCAAAGTTGCAGGGTATAAAATCAACATACATAAATCAGTAGCATTTCTAAACGCTAACAATGAAGTAACAGAAAAAGAACTCAAGAACTCAATCCCATTCACAATCGCAACAAAAAGAATAAAACACCTTGGGATAAATTTAACCAAGGAAGTGAAAGATCTATACAACGAAAACCACAAGACTTTCCTGAAAGAAATTGATGACAACATAAAGAGATGGAAAGACATTCCATGCACATGGATTGGAAGAATAAACATAGTTAAAATGGCCATACTACCTAAAGCAATCTACAGATTCAACGCCATCCCAATCAGAATCCCAATGACATTCTTTACAGAAATTGAACAAAGAATCCTAAAATTCATACGGGGCAACAAAAGACCCCGAATTGCTAAAGCAATCCTGAGAAAGAAGAACAAAGCTGGAGGCATCACAATCCCTGACTTCAGAGCATACTACAAAGCTACAGTAATCAAAACAGCATGGTACTGGTACAAAAACAGGTGCATGGATCAATGGAACAGAATTGAAAGCCCAGAAATAAAACCACACATCTATGGACAGCTAATCTTCGACAAAGGAGCTGAGGGCCTACAATGGAGAAAAGAAAGTCTCTTCAACAAACGGTGCTGGGAAAACTGGACAGCCACATGTAAAAGAATGAAAATTGACCATTCTTTTTCACCATTCACAAAAATAAACTCAAAATAGATCAAAGACCTAAAGATTAGGCCTGAAACAATAAGCTTTCTAGAAGAGAATATAGGCAGTACACTCTTTGACATCAGTTTCAAAAGAATCTTTTCGGACACCATAACTCCTCAGACGAGGGAAACAATAGAAAGAATAAACAAATGGGACTTTATCAAACTAAAGAGCTTCTTCAAGGCAAGGGAAAACAGGATTGAAACCAAAAAGCAACCCACTAATTGGGAAAAAATATTTATAAGTTATTTATCCGACAAAGGGTTAATCTCCATAATATATAAAGAACTCACACAGCTCAACAACAAAAAGTCAAACAACTTGATCAAAAAATGGGCAGGGGACATGAACAGACATTTCTCCAAAGAAGATATACGAATGGCCAATAGACACATGAAAAGATGCTCACCATCACTAATCATCAGGGAAATGCAAATCAAAACTACATTAAGATATCACCTTACACCTGTTAGAAAGGCAAAAATAACCAAAACAAAAAGTGACAAATGTTGGAGAGGTTGTGGAGAAAAAGGAACCCTCATACACTGTTGGTGGGAATGCAAACTGGTGCAGCCACTATGGAAAACAGTATGGAGAGTTCTCAAAAAATTAAAAATAGAAATACCTTATGACCCAGCCATCCCACTACTGGGTATGTATCCAAAGAACTTGAAATCAGCAATTCCAAAAGTCCCATGTGCCGGGAGCTGTGGCTACATCATTTGATTGGCTGTTCGACAGGGTCCAGCCGATTAACGCTGAGGGGTGCAGGGTCGCCCCTTGGTGAAGAATAACCGGCCGGCCCCTCACATAGTTCTGAAACCTGTGCTGCTTTTAATTGCCCTTCATTCCTTTTCCTTTCTTAACCTCTAGTTTTCACTCCTTTGGGTGGCTGCTTGGGAGGCACTACCTCCCAGGAGAATTAGCTATAGTAAGAGAATGTGACCACCTGCAGGTAACTTTCAAGATATTTTTCAGTTAATTATTGGAGGAGCACACAGTCCCATTTGAGATAATCAGAAAGGAATCCTGCCCAGATAAGATGTCAAATTAGGTTTATGGCCTCCATCTGCTTAATGTTTCCTTCTCCCTCCAGTTCTTTGTCTAAATATATATGCATCGTCCTTCTAAGTTTGCTGGTTAATTGGATGATCAAGAAGTATCTATATATTATTCTTGACCTTCTGCTTTCTGCTAAAATGTTATAGAGGTTTTCTCCTAAAAGCAATAAATAATAAACAATTGATGAGTAGAAGGGCCGAGGGGTGCAGGGATGCCCCTCGGTGAAGAATGGCCGGCCGACACCCCTGATATTTTCTGGATTACATGCATGCTTTCTATTAAAGTTATGTCTATACTTATTTCTGTTTTTTATTCTTGAAGATATATAGTTTAGCTTAGCTTTTCAGCCCTTTACTTTACTAACAAAATGATACTTTCTCCGGCAGTGTGCTTAAGGGACTGTTAGCTCTACAATCTAAAAGACAAAGGAATGCTTTCACCCCCTAAAGGGCGTGAAAACGTAAAGATGTTTAACTGCCCACTGAGAATGCAGATAGCCCTGGGGATAAGACACCCTGGAGTCGCCTTTTGTTCCCATTAACCATCTACACTAATGGCATAAATGATTGAGGGAGGCAGGGATGGCTCCCCCAGGATGTAAACAGACGGACTGCTGTCCTGTCCGGAGGCCTGGACCTTCTCTCTTTGATTTAACTTTACCATGAATTACAACAGGTGTCTAGGTACCTATCTCTTTTTGCTTACAGACAACAAACACTAGTTAGTTGCGGAGAAGACGATCACTAACCTTATGCTATATAGAATGGAATGCTAATAAATATTCTTGTGCTCGTTTTTTACTTCCTTATCTCTCTGAGAATATTTGTAGAACTACTTCTGTACGAATCCTGAAAAATATATAAACAACACTTGTGCACAGTAAAGTTGGACTTGCTAACACCAACCGAAGTCTCACGTCCCCTTTATTTTCCCCTCATTGCGCCGACGCCATCCATCCCTCAGGAATCTGGACTCAGCCGGGGTGGGACCCCGGCACCCATGCACCCCTATGTTCATTGCAGCATTATTTACAATAGCCGAGACGTGGAAGCAACCTAAATACCCATCAACTAATGATTGGATAAAGAAGATATGGTGTATAAACACAATGGAATACTACTCAGCCATAAAAAAAGACAAATCATCCCATTCACAACAACACGGATGGACCTTGAAGGTATTATGTTAAGTGAAATAAGCCTGACAGAGAAAGACGAACTCTGTATGACTCCACTCATAGGTGGAAGTTAAACACAGAGACAAAGAGAACTGATTGGTGGTTACCAGGGGAAAATGGGCGTGGGGGAAGGGTACAAAGGGTGAAGTGGTGCACCTACAACATGACTAACAATAATGTACAACTGAAATTTCACAAGGTTGTAAACTATCATAATCTCAATAAAAAGTTAAAAAAAAAATTAAAAAATCTAAAAAAAAAGAAAGTCTAAAAAAATAGGGTTCTACATAGATTTCCTTTTTTGTTATTGCTGCTTGCTTTTTGTTTGTATTTAAAATACTCAGTTTCCGTTTTCTCTTCTCTTTCAGCCATTTTACTTTTACTTTCAGCCATTCTATAAAGCATCACAAATAACCCTAATTCATTTCTTCTTCTGATAATCAAACACTTATCATTTTCATAAAATAGGATTGTGAGAATATTTCTCACAGGTTCAGCTAGTGTTATGCTTTTAAATAATCACAAATATTTTTAGTGACCTTGTTAGTTTACTGAAATTAAAACGTACTGTCATACTTTTTGGGCCTAAGGAGTACTACCTGTAGAAGCTACCTGTTTTACATCTTACAGAGCATATTTTCTCCAGGTGCTATATTTTCAACTGTTACCAAATTACCCAGTTGCCTGGATATTCTCTTCACCTCGATGGAAGAAAGCCGCCAAATAACTCTCTCCTAATCTCAGGTCCAGAACCCAGAAAGAGAGCAATCAGTATTAAGACTCTATGACGACTGGCTCTGCTCTTCGGAGAGCACGTCATCATTACCTTAGCCTTTTCTTTTAAAAAAATTAGATTTATTCCTCCTTTGACCTCCTTCCACCAATAAATAAATAAACAAAACCAAACAAAATTCCAATAAAATATCCAATAAATAAAATTCCATGCCTACCACCAATGAAAGTAATAGAGATGTGGTTAACGCTTACAAAGTCTGCACCAAAGGCCTTGGATAAATTTACAAAAGAACTGCGGAATCCTGTAATTTATTGGATTGAAAGGAGTTGCTCCCAGGGCCTGCTAATCCTGGGGTAAGGACTCTCGCCACTTCCGCTGAATCATCAGACCTCGCTGAATCATCAGACCTCGGGGAACAGGGCAACATTGTACCCTAAACAGAAAGGTACAAAGGTGAAAGCAAGTTTAAATAGTTTGACTTGGCCCATTGCTAAAGGGCAGAATCCAGTCAGTTGACAATTTATCGTTTTGCAAAATCAGTTAATCTGAGTTCAGAGGATTTCTTCCAACCGATAGTTCAATTTTCACCACACTTGATTACTGAGTGATTCTGTCAGTGATTCATTCGACAGAGAAGGCACAAGGCCCATTGAACTATGATCTGCAGAGTCTGTGCGGCCAGTGTCAACCTGGCCTTGAACCTGTAAATCCAAATTAACCAAGAGTATTACTTTGGTAATAGGCAACACACTTTTAATTAATATTAACTCATGCTTGTAGCATGAGTACAGAACTAGCGGTTCTCAAGCTGGGCTGCAAATCAAAATTAGGTAGCAGGTTTAGAAAAATACAGGTGCCTAACATTATTCTCCCGAGAAGCTGATTCAGATGTGCAGTAGGGTTCAAGCAACTGTATTTTTAAAAAGCTTTCCAAGTGATTCGGGTGCATAGAATCGCATCACACAGCCTGCCACACAGATATGATATAAACAACACTACATTATAGAACGGGGGCTGAGTCCATGCTCCTCAAACAGGGACAGAAGACACTGAGCCAAGGACTACTCAAAGCCACACAAAGAATGGTTTGCGTCTTTCTGGAATGTCAATTTTACTTGACAGATAAGTAGATTAACTAGGTTCAAGATACACTTCTTATCTCTTGCGGTCTAAAGGCTCAACAGTGAATAAAGTACAACAGTGGGCGTGTGCAGCATGGTCTGGGTCCAAGAGCTCAGTTACTCTCGCTTGGGAACCCGGGGTCCTCATCTACAGTAAAATGAGAGTAAAGGACAGACATCCCCTTACATATTTAATTAACGCGTACTACTACGCTTTTCACAGACTGCAAAGCCAAAGCTATGAAAGCATACATCAATACGAGTGGAAGCAAAAGCCTAGAACCCAAGGGACGCGGAAGCATGACAACACGACCCAGAGATGACTTGGCCCAACGACAGCCGCCATCCAGCCCACCGGGCTCCTAGCAGCCTTTGCGGAGCCGGCAGCACCCCGAGAGCGGCGGCGGCGGGGGCGGGGGCGGGGGCGGGGGCGGGGCCCGGGGAGCTCGCCCGCGCCACGCCCCCTCCGCCCCTGCTCTTGGCCCGCCTTCCGCTCCGACTACGCGCAGGCACCGCTCGCCCTCCGCGGCCCGGAAACTGCTCGGGTGGCGGGTCAGACAATGGCGACAGGCCGCCGAGGCTGGTTTTCTTACCTGCTCGGCATAGGCCGCAGCCTATCCTGAGGGCGGGCTGGCTTTAGCCCCGCCTCTCCTCCTGTCAGTCAGAGAAGGGATCCCACAACTGGGCCCTGGCTGTCTTCGGGGTTTCTTTGGCTGGGTGACTCCGTGTCAGCTTGCTCTCCTCGAGCGAGTGCCTCGAACTTTTAGGTGGACGATGTCGGAAAGTAACTCGGCAGAGCGCGGCAACAGAGACGAGGAGCAGGTGCCTGGTGCTAAAGTCATCGCCCAGGCCCTGAAAACGCAAGTACGACTGACCCTCCTAGAGGGAAAGGCGCCGACGGAAGCCGACGCGGGTCTAGACGTTGTCTAGGAGACGCGGAGCGCGGTGCGGGTGGGAGGGAGGTTTGCATGAGGTGTTCCATTCAGCGCCCTGGGAGGGAAGCGAGTGGCGGACGTTTCTCACGCAGTTCTTAGTCCCCAGGGGGTGAAGTACATGTTTGGCGTCGTGGGCATCCCGGTGACCGAAATCGCCTTTGCCGCCCAGGAGCTGGGCATCAGATACGTCGGGATGAGGAATGAGCAAGCGGTGGGTATGGACGCTGGGAGCCGCATGCATTATTGGGAATGATTAATAATAATAGCACCTATTCATTGCAGACAGTTAGCGTTACCAGTATCCCAATACTTTACAGGTACCAATCACGACAAACTTATGAGGCAAGAACTATTGTTAATCCTAGTCAATCCTAATTGCTAATTCTACAAAGGGAGGCACAGAGAGGTTAAGTATCTTGCCCAAGGTGACAGCTGGTATTGGTGGAGCCAGGATTTGAACCCAGGTATTCTGGGTCTGGAGTCCATGCTCTTAACACTATACAGCATTATGCTCTGCCAAGTGTGGAGTTTAAGAATTGGTGAGGACAGTTTCCCAGTCTGAATCTGGGCCCCTTGTCCGTCCCTCTCATATGTGTGATGTGTCTGTGTATTGTTTGTCTGGCCTGACTTTCCTATTAGGGTGTGAGCTCTAGGAGGGCAGGGATATTATTTCTTCTTGACACATCTGTATCCCCACTGCCTAGGTGATGCCTGCACGTGGTAGGTCCTCAGGGAGTACCTGGGAGATGAATGGGTGAAGGCCAAGTCTCATGTTATGTAGTAGGCAGCCCTGCAAGGTGATGGGTATCCCAAATGGTAAAGCCACGACTGGAACTCAGATGTCCTAAATCCCACTCCAGTGCTCGCTCCAACATATCCTGCTGACACCTTTCTTAGAAACTTATGGGGAAGCTTGAGAAAGGGAGATAGAACATTTTGTCCATCCAGTCTTGGTTCCTCCTCTGTCAACCCAGCCTCCTCCTTCTCTCAGCAATGCTAGCTTAGCAGACCAAGAATCCACTCCTGCAGTGCCATATCCTGTCAGTCTATCTAAAGCTACCTGTTCCTGCTTTCCACCCTGATGTTGCACCCTGAGGCTCTTCCCCTCTTACTCAGCCAGCTGCTTTGACCTCCTTAAGTGGTGCCCTTCCTCTGCCGTCAGATGTGAGCTCCTGGAGGGCAAGAATTGTGGTGCATTTGTGTGTTACATAACCTGTGGGAGATACAATGAAGGCATGAGGTTTAGTCTTGACCTTGAAGTTAATCATAGTCTGGGAAGGTGAGGGCAAGGCACACTGAAAATTTATCTAGTATAATAGCTCTGAATCGATCTATGTGTAAGGAACAGTATATATAAAGGGTGACTAGTTCTCTTTGTGTGGGACAGAGAAGATTACCTGTAGAGGCAAAGTTTGTTCATGCTGTTTCATCAAGGTAGCTTAAAGGCATGCTGGACTGTAATACTGGATAGGTATGCCAAGGGGAGTTGGTAGAAAGTCTATAGCTGGAAAAGGAGTGTGGACTTTTTTCAATAAGCCTTGGGTGAAAGGTTTTTCTAAATAGGTGGGAGACGTAATTAGCTATGTACTTTCAAAACATGGTTTTCATGGTAGTATAAAGTATGGCTCAGAAGGGCAGCTTGAAGTTTTATTTCAGTCCCTATAAGCTTAGTTGAGGGCCTCTTTCAGTCCCAGGTGCTTTGTTGGGTACTGGCTATGGAGATGAATGATATGCACTTGCTGTCTTTGAGGGGCTTATAACCTGTGGAGACAGACACTAACAGACAATTTTATTATAATACGGTGAGTGCTGTGATAGAGATATATCCAGGGTGCTATGGAAGCCCAGAAAAAGATACCTAGCTCAGCCTGAGACTTCAGAGAAGGTTTCCTGGAGGAGATGATGCCTGAGTTGTCTTGAAGGATGAGTAGGTGTTAGCCAACTAGGAAAGAGAGGACAGGCTCTTCTGGAGATGATTCCTAGGTTTGGACTTGTTGACTGACTAGGTGGCTCATGGTGCCACTGACTTAGATTGGGAATACAGAGGGAGGAGTCAGTTTGGAGGGACATGGTAATGAGTTCAAATTTGATCTGAGTGAGTCTGAGATACCTGTAGGACATTCCCAGTGCATGTGCCCCTCAGTCAACCTGACTCTTTGGAGTAGTCAAAGGAAGCCGTAACTAGTGCCCGAACTGAGGGTAATGACGGGATGATTGAAAGAGAATGTGAGAACAAAGAAGCCATCCAAGAGGCGGAAGAGGACTTGGCTCCAAGTGCCTGTTTGTACTGAGGAGAAAGGTGTAGTTGGTTGTGACTCGACCGTCTCTCATCGGATCCGTAGAGTAATCAAGACGTATATTGACCAGTTTTCCAGGAAGGAGGCATACTGTGAGGAATTTCACTGTTTTGGAGAGCTTACTGTGTGCAGGCACTATTCTGAGTGTTTATGTGTATTAACTGATTTCATCCTCACAGCAGTTATGTTCATTCTGTAGATGAGGAAGCCAAGGTACAGAGTAACTTCCCCAAATTACACATAGAAAGTAGGGGAGCTGAGATTTGAGTCAAAACAGTTTGGGTCGAGTCTGCTCTCTTAAGTACTGCAAACACTGTTCTGACTGTGAGTGGAGGTAATTTGGTAGAGAAGTAGATTTTTTATGATCATGAAACCAGTTCCTTTTCAACTTTGGGCATCTATTACCAGAGGAATGTCATTTTTAATATATATTGTTTGGTATTTTGCATTCTGCAACAATATTTCTTACCCTGCTTTAATAAGTGGGCAATGTTCCTGTACCCAAATAAGTGTTCTTGTTGTAGCAGATATTTTGTTTTATGCATTGTATTTCTTAGGAGTTGTCTTGTTATTGTCCTATGTGAATTTGGCCTTATGTGCAAAGGGAAAAGAGATAAGGGCCAATAGAGAAGAGCAACACAGAGAATGTACAGAGCCTTTGTGCAGCTTCTTAGTGGCCATATGGTAGTGGTGCCAGGTAAGAGTATGATTCATAAAAATTTATTTTTAATTTTTGACACTTATATTCTTAACATGGATTTACTTAAGTTCAGTATACCACATGTAAAGTTGAATGGAGGTTAAAAAGTACCCAATTTATTATTATTTCCCAAAAAATGAGAAGAAATAATACTGGAAAAATGATGTCCCAGACTAACAAGAAGGATTTATCTGAGACGGCTTTTAGCATTTTTCCAGGTTATCTTGTGTTTAATTTAGCACCTCCCTTTTCTTCCTGTTATGAGCTGAAGTGCAGTTTAAAAGTGAAAAATAACCACATGCAGGCCATAAAGGACCTCTCCACAAATCTCCAAGGATTGAAAACATACAGTATATACAGCCTGACTATGTGGAAATAAACTGGAATTCAATAACAGAAAGATAACTAGAAAATCCCAAAATATTTGAAAATTACTCAATTGATACTTTGTAAATATGTGAAAAGATTAATAAAATCAATAAACTTCCGGGTAGACTGAATGATCAAGAATAAAAGAGGAAAAATACAAATTACCAATAACAGGAATGAAAAAGGAGACATCACTATGGACCCTAATTAACCAATGGGTTGAAGAAGAAATCACTGTAGAAAACATTTTGAATTGAATGATAGTGGAAATATAAAATATCAACCTTGTAAGCTATAGCTAAAGCAGATCTTAGAGGAAATAGTTTTAAGTGAATCTATTAGGAAAGAAGATAAAAAACCAATACTCTGAACTTACATTTAAGAAGCCAAAAAAAGAAAACCAAGTTTAAACCCAAAATGAAAGGAGTAAAATAATAAATACAAGAGCAGAAATCCGTGAAATGGAAAACAAGTCAACAATAGAGAAAAAATTAACAAAGACAAAAATTGGTTCTTTGAAAAGATTAATAAATTTAAGTCTGTAGCAACACCGATGAAGAATAAAAGAGAAAAAGTGCAAATTGCCAATATTAGGAATAAGAAAGAGAATGTTCCTGTTGATCCTGTAGATATTTAAGCAATTGTAAGAGGATATTATGAATAAACTAGATAATACGGACAAATTCCTTGAAAAACTAACTAGATTAGACACTAAACCATTATTTGAAATTTACAGGTAGAAAAGTACTTGATAAAATGGAAAGCATTTCAATTCCTCCTTTACCATTAAGTTCTGGTCTCTAACTTAATTGTAGATTATTATACACTGACCCCAATATGCTTAAGTCTTGGTGTTTTTTCTTTGTAGGCTTGTTATGCTGCTTCCGCGGTTGGATATCTGACAGACCGGTAAACTAAAGTCAACATTTTATTTCAGTTTCTTTTAAAGGCTGTCTTAAACAGAGGTTCTTAAGAAATTACTTTATAAGTGTAAAACGGCAAACTGATTTATACAGAGATACCTTTTCCTTCAGTGCTTTAAGCATAGAAAGTCACCTAGGGTAAAGCATTCAAGCTCATTAAAAAAACTTGGGGCAGAACCCAACTTTTCAGAGTTACTTTCTGTCAAAGACCAATTGACATGTTTATTTGTTGAGAAATTTTTAAAAGACACTCCCCCCAACACACAAAAATGTATTCAGCAGTCAAAAATCTGCTTCTGTGTGTAGTCAACTTGATTTAGCCCAAATATAATAGGAGCGAGCTATAAAGAGGTTAGTGAAATACAATGGAAAGATGATAAGTACCTTATTTCTTGCAGGAAGACTGATAGAATCTTTCTCTGGTTTATTTTTCTAATTAAAAAAATTCTAATAATTGTTTTAGCAATTGTGGTAAAGACCTGTATGTCCTTCCTTTGAAGTCCAAGAAGATGGCCATGTTGCACCCTAAGGTGATGTGAATCAAGGATTACATTTGAACTGCTTTTAATAAAATAAATTCTGTTTTGCTTTTAGGCCAGGAGTATGCCTTGTTACCTCTGGCCCAGGTCTCATCAATGCCTTGACTGGTATGGCAAATGCAAACATGAACTGCTGGTAATTCGATTGTTATTATTGAAAACGTTTTCTTAAACATGTCAGTGCGTGAGGGCCGGCTCCATGGAGTGGTTAAGTTTGTGTGCTCTGCTGCGGCAGCCCAGGGTTTCACCAGTTCGGATCCTGGGCGCGGACATGGCACCGCTCATCAAGCCATGTTGAGGGGGTGTCCCATGTAGCACAACCAGAAGGACCTGCAACTAGAATATACAGCTATGTACTAGGGGGCTTTGAGGAGAAGAAGAAGAGAAAAAAAAGAAAAGAAGGTTGGCAACAGATGTTAGCTCAAGTGCCAATCTTAAAAAACAAAAAAGTCAGTGCATGATTTTACCTAGTGGAGCAACACTGATCTGGGGTGGGAAGACTTGGAATCAAGTGCTTTGAGGGGATGGCTTAGTAAAAAGTTAAATTAAGAAGACTATTAGAAAGAAAATAAAAAACAATTAACTAGCGATAAAAACTCAACATTTTGGAATATATACGTATATATTACCTGTATCTATATATGTATGTGAATGTGTGTATAGTTCTCTTTAAGTGAAGAATTATTTTTTAAAGATCCCAGCTCAGTATGCAAGAATGTATTTAATTCTTCACCTTGTCTTGCGTAATTAGCAAGACAGCTGAAATTCCTGTATTTATTGAGTTTGCTTTATAAGTGGCTTTGAGCTTGACCTTAACTCCCTCTTGGGTGCTTTACCAATAAGGTCATGTTGAGGGGGTTGTGTTTTAATCAGTTCATAAAGTATTGAATCTTCCTAGTGGAAGGAAATAGTTTTCTTTCTTGACATGTGTTTCTTAAACTTTCTTCCTTCCTAGTCTTTCTCTTTCTTACCTACTTTAGAGTCTGATACTTTTTGAGTAACTTTAGCTTTTTTTTCCTCCTTGAAGGATGAGAATTTTATTGTTGAGGAATTTCTCTCATTCTGCCATTTCCAAATAGACTCACTTAGGAAAGTGTGAAAGAATTTTCTCCTCCTCTAATCCCAAGAATAATAGTAAGGGCATAAAAATTCATTTTACATCACCACACCTAAAGGTTTAGCATCAGCATCCAAAAGGGGCAGGGAGGAGAGGGGCATGGAGGAAAAACATTTATTCTAAAGTTTAGATTTTTCTGAAATTGAGGAAGGGTTCTCGACATCAGGTTGTTTCCTAAATCTTTGTAAATCTACACTTTTGAAGGGAAAACGTAATTCATTCTTTCTCTCTTTTAACATCTGTTGAGAGTTTATTAATCATCGGGTACTCCGCTGAGTATTTTTCATGTCGATCTCGTTTGTAATTCTCCTTTAAAAAAATGAATATTTCAGGCCCTTGCTTGTAATCGGTGGTTCCTGTGAAAGAAGTCAGGAAACAATGGGAGCCTTCCAGGAGCTTCCTCAGGTACCCAACACTAAGATTTTTCCTCCAGAGTTTAGTTGCGTAATTACACACCATTAGATTTGTGAAGATGAAATTAAAACACCTGTCTGCAAAATAAACAAAATAAAATGGAGGTGCCTGAGGTAATTTAAAGGTAATTTTCCTAAACTACAAGACTATCTCAGTGTGGATATTAAGAAAGCGTAGGCTCTGGTTAAGAGCAATCTTCCAAGAAATACATCTTTTTGACAGGCTTTTAAACTCAGTAAGTTCTTCAAAGGGTTGAGAAAGTGCAGAAATAAAAATGGTTTGAGACTATGCCTCTCAGACTGTGGGGAAGTAAAAAGTATATAAAAATTTTTTAAAATTTGGAAGAATTTGTCAACAAAATGCTATGGTTTTAAGAATAGTTACAGAAAGCACATAAGTGAGAATGAGAGTTTAACACTTGGAATATGAATATATTTGAGCATTTACAGTGCAAAGTTATGAGCAAAGTTAAAACCATTAGGCAAAGTCTGTTGTTAAATCAGAAATCATTGTGAGAACTTCAAAATATAAGCGTAGAATTAATATAAAATACTGGATCTTGGGGGCCAGCCTGGTGGTGCAGCGGTTAAGTTTGCACGTTCCGCTTCGGCGGCGTGGGGTTCACCAGTTGGGATCCTGGGTCGGGGCATGGCACTGCTTGGCAAGCCATGCTGTGGCAGGCATCCCACATAGAAAGCAGAGGAAGATGGGCACGGATGTTAGCTCAGGGCCAGTCTTCCTCAGCAAAAAGAGGATTGGCAGCAGATGTTAGCTCAGGGCTAATCTTGCTCAAAAAAAAAACCAAAAACAAAAACACTAGATCTTGGTATAGGTTAATGAAAAAGTTATATTTTTGTATTTTTAAAAGGGAATTGAGAGCCAACCCTGATGGCCTAGCAGTTAAAGTTCTGTGCGCTCTGCTTCAGCAGCCCAAATTCGGTTCCCAGGCATGGCACCACACCCCTCATCTGTCAGTAGCCATGCTATGACAGCGGCTCACACAGAAGAACCAGAAGAACTTACAACTAGACACCACTATATACTGGGGCTTTGGAGGGGAAAAGGCAAGAAAAAAGGAGGAAGATTGGCAACAGATGTTAGCTTAGGGTGAATCTTCCCCTGCAAACAAAAAACAAAACAAAACCAAAAAACAAAGGAATTGAAGTTTTACTTAGTTAATGGCAGAGAATAACAACAGTTATTTAAAAAATGTTGATATATTTGAAAAATAAGTAGAGAAGATATTTAAAAGGAAATTTAAACTTACTACAAAAACTTTATAGATGGAAAAAGAAAGCAGAGGATAATATATCCATGGGAAATATTTTTCCCTGAAAGGAAAATAGTAGAATAGTTTAT
The DNA here is from genome assembly GCF_021613505.1 of Equus quagga. Taxonomy (NCBI): domain Eukaryota; kingdom Metazoa; phylum Chordata; class Mammalia; order Perissodactyla; family Equidae; genus Equus; species Equus quagga. Next base: position 164,728,320 of record NC_060267.1, read on the forward strand.
TAGATGAAATTAAAAATTTGAAGAGAAAGATCACAGATTTGATTTAAAATCCAAATATCTGTTTCTTGTGGGAATACTTTAAACTACATAACCATGAACAGATTAAAAGGTTAGGGAGTGATCTTAATTCTGTCATGCTTGTGGGACGAGACTACCAACAGTTCCATAGATTTCTGTCACTCCTGTGGAACTAGCATTACCAGTTATTCCATAGATTTCTTATCAAAAATATCAAGAGAAATTTTTTCTATTTAATGCTTCAAAGTACATTATTAAACAGTGAAAAATTAATCCTACTGAATTTACATAACCCAGACAGCACAGCAACAAAATATATAACAGGGAAACTGGCAGAAATGTTAGAATAGATAATTATTGTAATGAGATGTAAGAGATGAGGTTACGTATTGCTGGCTGTGGAATTTCTGGGTCCAAGGATATCCTCACTTTTAGTAGACATTGTCAACTTCCTTTCCATTTATACTCTCACCAGCAGTTTATGAGAGTGCCTGTTTTCCTGTGTTGTGACAGAGGCTGAATGTTATCTAACTCTTTTATTTTTACCAATCTGAGAAAGGAAAATGGTATCTTGTTTTGATTTGCTCACTGACTCATCCTGAGGCAGAAAGTTGACTGTGCTTTGCATAGGCTTTTAAAAAACAGTCCAGGCTGTCACGGTGGCACAGCGGTTAAGTTTGCACAATCTGCTTCAGCAACCCAGGGTTCACTGTTTCAGATCCCGGGTGCAGGCCTGCACACCGCTTCGCAAGGCATGCTGTGGCAGGCATCCCACATACAAAGTAGAGGAAGGTGGGCATGGATGTTAGCTCAGGGCCAGGCTTCCTCAGCAAAAAAAAAAAAGAGAATTGGTGGCAGATGTTAGCTCAGAGCTAATCTTCCTCAAAAGAAAAAAAAAAGAAAAAAAGAAACAGTCCAGGTAATAACATTTTCTCCATCTTTCCTCTAAACATAATAGAAAGTAATGACTTAACATTTTGTCTTTCTTCAGGAGAGTAATATGATTTGTGAGCTGAAATGGTTTTCTCTGTACATCTAGGTGGAAACTTGTAGATTATATAGCAAGTTCTCTGCCCGGCCAAGCAGCATACAAGCTATTCCCTCTATTATTGAAAAGGTACAGTATTTAGTTACAAGCCCTCCAGGTCAACTGGTTTTACTCAGTTGCTCATACCTGTGTTTTTATTCTCAGTGGAATGAGTAACAAGAATATATTCAAGCAGTCAAAAATGATATTGTTAAAGAGATATTTACATTTTAATGTTCATTGTAATTATAAATATTTAATTATAGAAAGAGAAATTATTTTTGAAAAAGTTTCTTCTCTACTTTAGTTTTTAATTTTTTTTTTAGTTGTAGAAAAGTAAAAAATAAAAGATAAAGTGAAACCATGGGTGCTCTTTCTATTACACTTTTGCAAAAGAATTATTTTTGAAAATTAGTGCTAACGCATGAGACCATCTCTTACTTGATCAAACAGCATATTATAACTTAATTTTACTTAGCCAGTATTTATATGTGAGTTACATTTGAGCTGTTTCAGAAGCATGTGTTATGGAAACCATTTGACACATGTGACAAAGTCACAGATTCTGAACTTTGCTAAATCATTAGGATTAGGAAGCCGTAAAAGTATGTTGCAAAGACTTGGCAGGCAGAGCCTAGTGAATAATTTCTAAGACTAAGGAGTAATAGAACATGAATTTTAAAGCCCTAAGTGAGTAATTTCTTTCTTATCTCTCCCCTTTTAAACAAAAATATCTTTTAAAATATATAGACTAATAGAGAACATTTCAATTTTAACTGAAATTGTTTATTTCTGCAACTAAGGATGTCTAGAAAATTTAAATAGTGTCATTTCATAATTTTAAGTTACTTCTGAGTCGAAAATGATAATAAAGATTGAGATTCCCAAAAGACTTTCTTCTATTTATGATAAACATAGGCGGTGAGAAGCAGTATTTACGGCCGTCCAGGTGCTTGCTATGTTGACATGCCTGCAGATATTGTGGACCTCAAGGTGAATGTGAGTTCTATAAAGTGAGTAATGGTTATACTGGCGTTCTTTCTGAATTGTGTTATAATGCTTACTTTTTAACAAGAATTTACCTAGCAGCTTATAAGTTAATCTTCTTTTGTTTTTTGATGATTTAGTGATTAAACTGAATCCTGCCAAAGGGCTTAATTCTCTTAAATAAAATGGTATAATTTACTAAATCAGATACTTAGAGCATCCTGAACTCCTCATTGAAATTATTCTTCCAGTAACCATAAATAACACATCCTCATTAATGTAGTGTGGGTATTTAGTCTTCATAGTGTAAACCAAAAGATGAGATGGGGGCCAGCCCCATGGCCGAGTGGTTAAGTTCACACGCTCTGCTTTGGCAGCCCAGGGTTTCGCCGGTTCAAATCCTGGGCGTGGACATGGCACCACTCATCAAGCCACGCTGAGGCAGCATCCCACATGCCACAACTAGAAGGACCCACAACTAAAAATACACAGCTATGTACTGGGGGGCTTTGGGAGAAAAAGGAAAAATAAAATCTTAAAAAAAAAAAAAACCTGAGCTATTTAAAAAAAAAAAAAAAAAAAGAAGGCACTGCTCACCAAAAGATGAGGTGGCTGTTGAAGGATTCTTAGAACTTAGCATAAAACATTTTAGTCTGTCTCTGATTTTAACATATTGCAACATCAGATGTTACTATGATTTTCCAAGTTCCCTTATTCCTTAAATAAACATTGAGTGAACAATAAGTACAAGAAACGTTTTTCACTATCTAAGTCACCCCTGGTAAGGGTGAGTACTTGGGTTAATGCGTCACCCTGGGTACCATTTAGTACATTCCTGCTGTCGTGGACCAAGTCGTACTCTAGCGACTACAGAGAGAGAAGGGGGCATTTCTACACTCAGTATACCAAGGAGCAGTTTCTACTGGGGAGAGTCAGATAAAAAGGACATCTATTCTGCATAATATCTGTACATGATAATCAAAATAATATTATTGGGAGGGAGGAGGGAGAAATGAGCCTCAGGTAAGTTACCTCTATAAGCCTTCTTTAGAATTTTTATTAAGATTTGAATGTCCCTTTTTTATATTATATGTCCAAGTTTTTACAGTATAATGTTTATTAATTACAATAAATGAAATAAAACACTGAGGACTTGGTGTCCAGAAATACTTAACTATGACAGATTTAATATTTTACTAATGCATACCCTGGTACTAAAACATTGACTGACCAAGTGAGTAGAATTATAGTTAGGTAGTTAAAAGCATGGACTTGAGAGACAAAATGACCTGGTTCAATCCAGTCTTTGCCACACGCCATTTGGGGACCCTGGCAAGTTACTTACTTTCTGAATTTTTTTTTTGCCCAATGGTGAAATGGAGGTAATGGTAATCCTTGAGCTCGTTGTTTAGAAAATTAAATGAGAATGAATGGCACACAGTAGATGTTAAATTTGTTTTTTACTGTTACCATAACAACCACTACTACAATGCAAAGCCATTAACTCAAATTCCCTGTCAATGAAGGAGGATATAAGGAAACAAAAATAAGAGCAAAATAAGAACATAAGCAATTTAAAAGTTGGCCTCTTTTAATTAACAGAACTCTTTATTTCCAGGTACGTGGAGTGCTGCATGCCACCTCCTGTTAGTATGGCAGACGGCTCTGCTGTGTGTATGGCAGCATCTGTTCTTAGGAATGCCAAGCAGCCCCTTATCATCATCGGGAAAGGTAGCGTTGAATGGAACTCTGAATCTTGCTAGGCTTTTGAAAGAATGATGATTCTGTTTCGAAATTGTCTTCATTATTTATGAACATCTGCTCTAATGTTTGAAATTGGAATAAGAGTTCTCTTCATCCATTTAGCATTGTTTATTAGTTTTGAAATCACAGAATCATTCTAGAATGCCCAGAGATCTTACCCTTTTAAAGGAATATCATCAATTACGTTTCTTTGGTCTTATGAGTAAAATGTGTTTTTTCCATTATAAAAGTAATATGTGATCATTATAAAAAATTTTGGAAAATCCAGAAGATTAGAAAGAAAACTCTTCATCCAAAGATAACCATTTTTAATATGTAGTACTTTTCTATTCCTTTTTGCATGTATATTTTATACATTGTGATCATACTGTATAGATAGTTGTGTATTCTATTTAATTCATTTAACATTATAGCAACTTTTTTTCATGGTCTTAGATTTTTTTCCTAAATATAAATTTTAATATCTATTCATGTATATACCAAGAGTTTGCTGGTGAATATTTAAATCTTTGACAGTTTTTGTTTGTTTGTTTAGAATACCTGTGATAAACATCTTTATGCTTAAAGCTTTTTCCATATTTAGGCTATAAGATGGATTTCCAGAAAGAAAATTAAGTTAAAAGGTATCCATATTTTGTTTTTATTTTTATTTATTTACTGGAGGAAGATTAGCCCTTAGCTAACATCCACCACCAATCCTCCTCTTTTTGCTGAGAAAGACTAGCTCTGAGCTAACATCTGTGCCCATCTTCCTCTACTTTATATGTGGGACGCCTGCCACAGCATGGCTTGCCAAGCGGTGTATAGGTCCACATCTGGGATCCAAACCAGCAAACCCCGGGCCACCGAAGCGGAGGGCGCAAACTTAACTGCTGCGCCACCGGGCCAGCCCTGGTATTCATATTTTAAGGCTTTTCATACACATTGTCAGATTGCTTTCTCCCAAGGTATTGTATCAAATTCAGCAATTTAGTATAGTATTATTATATGTTCTAGAACTGAAGGGCTATGAATCACCTATGACCATGCTAGTCAGTTATCAACTAATTAGAAACTAAGTAATAGAAACTAAAAATATTTTTAATGAAGATGGTGGACAAGAGAAAAATATTAAAGTCAGAGCTGAGTTGAGTGCGGCTCTGTAACGTCTTAGCTCTGCGATCTTGGTGAACAACTGCTTTGAGTCTCCGTTACCTCACTTGGAAAATAGAGACATTAACTACCTCAACGTTATTGTTATAATTAAATGACAAAGGAAATAGAAAGAGCTCAGTGGATGCTAATTTTCATTCTTCCTTTAACAAGCATTTGATGAGTGCTTATGATAAGGCAGGGATTATAGAAGATATTTGGGAGGTATACAGAGACATAGTGGTCCCTACCTGTAGGGGGATAGACCGGGTGACAAATAAGTGCGGTATCCTCTTAAGTGGTGTGTATAGAATAGTGGGGTGGGTTCTCAAGGGAAGCAGCAACAATTTGCTCATGTAGATGGTGTGGAAAGGCTCTCCAGAAGAGATGACATTGTGGCTACACCTTGAAAAAATGGATGGTAGGGCACCAAGTGGACAAAGAAAACAAGGGCAATCCAGGAAGAGAGAACCGAATGGACAAAGATATTGAGGCCAGAAGGAGGATATAAGGAAACTTTCTGGATGAAGAGAAGGAACTATTTTTCATTCTACATGTATGATAAAAGATTCTGAGGTAGTTTTATTGGGGGGAAGCATTATATTGAATCTGACCGTATACTATACTATATACCGGGACTCAATAAAGAATTATAAGTTCCAAATATGGAGTGATCCTTCAGAATAATTGGGAATATTGTGAGGCAGGGGAAGGAATTAGAACGATTGCTTTCTTAAACATTGTAAAATAGCTTTCTTGAACCTTGTAAAATACCAAAGATAAAACCATAGTCACAATTTGTTTTGCGTTTAAGCCCTATATAAGCAGGAGAATAGTTGAGAAATTCTAAAAGCAATTTCACATGAACTGTTTGAAGGGTCACAGTGCCTGGAGCTTAACAGACGTGCAATAAATTTCCGTTTCTTGTAGGTGCGGCTTATGCCCGTGCAGAGGAGGCTGTGTGGAAACTGGTGGAGCAATGTAAATTGCCTTTTTTGCCAACTCCCATGGGAAAGGGTGTTATTCCTGACAACCATCCAAACTGTGTAGGTGCTGCCAGGTCCAGGTGTGTGGCATTCCAGATTTTAAATACAGTGACTTGGTAGATGTTAGGCTAATTTAAATTATTTGTGATTTCAGTGAATCTAGAAGTTCTGAAAGAATTGTGTCATTTTAAGCACACCTGCTTCTTTTTAGATTTTTCAACACTTTAAATTTGTTGTCCACTATCTTCTAATCCTTGTGGTTTCAAATGAGAAATCTGCAGTCATTTGAATCAATCATTGTTCATCTGTATGTAATGTGTTGTTTTTCGGTGGCTGCTTTCAAGATTTTCTTTATCTTTGATTTTCAGCATTTTGATTATGATATGTCTGCACGTGGTTTTCTTTTAGTTTATCCTGTTTGGAATTCTCTAGTCTTCTTGAATCTGTAAATTTATCTTTCACCAAATTTAGAAAGTTTTTGGACATTATTCCTTTAAATATTTTTTTCTAGATCAATCTCTTTCTTCTTTCCTGGCATAACACAAACATTAAACATTTTGCTATTGTCCCACAGGTCCCTGAATATCTGTTCAATTCTTTTCAATCCTTTTGTCTCTTTTATATTTTTTATTTCTCTTCTGAGAACTTCTATCTTCTCATTTATTTCAAGAGTATTTTTGTTTACCTTATGGAGCATAGTTATAATAACTGCTTTAAAGTCTTTGTTTACTAATTCCAACATCTGGGTCATCACGGAATTGGCATCTATTCATTATCTTTTCTTTTGAGAATTGGTCACATTTTTCTGGTTCTTTGTGTATTGACTAATTGGGGTTGTATCCTAGATTTTTAAATACTATGTTGTGAGATTCTAAGTTATATTAAAATCTTCTGTAGATTGTTGGCTTTTTGTTTGTTTCTTTTAGTAAGCAATTGGCCTGGTTAGGTTCATAATGCAAATTCTGTCTTACTCTGGGCAGTAGTTTCAGAGCCTTTGCTATGCTCATTTGGGCCTGTCCACACATGCATAGCCCAGGGGTGAGCCCCAGACATGTGGCAGTTCATATCCAGCATTAGGGAATTCTTTTCTCTTCTCTATAGTACCCACCTGTCCCTGATTTCCAGAAGTCCCTTTTCCTGGCCCTTGCTGCTGACTTTTATAGTACCACACAACTGGGGCTGCCTCTGGGGCAAGGTGGCAGAAAAAAAAGAAAGGTAAAAAATAAAGGGGACTGTCCCCATACTCTTCAGACTGGGGAGGCCCCTTTTCCAAGTTCCTCTTTCCTGAAAAATGAAGTTTCTCTTCAAAGGAGTTTTGCCTGCTTGGGAGCTACCACAATGCAGCCATGCAACAGAGCTGCCCTCAGAGCGTGGCTGGGAGGGACAAAAAGAGAAAAAGAAAAAAAATCTGAGCTTTTTTCCCCATGCTCTCTGACTTGCAGGGCCCCTTTTCCTGATCCTCTGGCCAAAAAGACAGGGTTTCTCTCTCAAAGCTTTTACTGTCCTCCAGTTCTACACCCAGAGCTGCCCTGAGTAACAGCCAGGAGATGAAAGGAAGAGACAAAGCCCTTGGAAGCTCACCTCCTGTGTGGGTCACTTCTTTGACCCTTCCGCAGTCCACCTACTATTATTTACTTTTCAGAATTCTCAAGTAGTTGCATTTTCTTTTTCGCTGGGAGTTTTCCGTTGTAATTAGTCAGAGAGCTAGACTGTAGTGGGCTTACCCAGTCCTGGCTGGCACTAGAAGTCTCCTCCTTTTAGATTTTTAAAACACACTTTTTAATAAGCTATACATTTTTTCCTTTAATTTCTTGAAATTTCTTTATTATGAAATATTCTAAATTTACAAACAAGAAGAGAGAATAATTTAATGGACACTTATGTAACCACCACTCAACTTTATCAAATATAATGTAATAAGTAATATATCATTGCTTTAGGGTTCCTTATTTTTTTAGGAAATAAAAGATTACAGACTCCTTTGTGTTCCCCTGCATATCTTTCCTAATCTCATTCCCTCCCTCCCTCTCCACAGTTTGCCATCATGATGCATTTGGTGTTTTTCGTATTTTCATGCACTCACTAAAATTAATTTTGACGATTTTTAAAATGTAACGTTTGCTCATTTATTGCTATCTTAATAGATTCTACCTTAATGTGTAAAAGTATAGATTACACCTTTACTTTTTTTTCATATTAGTATACATTGTATAGTAACCAAATTAATTCTTATACTACTAAGGGGTTTTTTTAATATATACTTGCATTGAGCTGAAGTTTATCTTTGTTCCAACCAAATTTTAAGAAGGTAATATAATATGAATGACTTTAATAGTGTAAAAAAGATTGCAAGGGGCTATAAATCATTGAATCAATACTTTCAAGGGTTTTAGAGTATCGGTAAACAAATCTATCCTTCCAGCTGTAGTTTTTATCTCTTTGTTAAATTGGGTCCCACGGGACCAGTACAGTATATGAATCAGAAGCTGATTCTGAACACTAATGTAAGCTCCAAATTATTTAGACTTTTCTAAGTACTTTAGAAATTAATTACAGAATAATTCAAATAAGAAATATAGATGTACTTTTTGTGTTACATCAGATTTTTCTTTTTAATAGGGCTTTGCAGTTTGCTGATGTAATTGTGTTATTTGGTGCCAGATTAAATTGGATTTTGCATTTTGGACTGCCTCCACGATTTCGGCCAGATGTGAAGTTTATCCAGGTACTCAGAGAGGAGAGGAGAACTTTAAAATCAGAGCTATCTGTAGTTTCCTGCTCTCCCTCTCAGCCATGATCAGCTCTGCTTTCTTCTTGGCTTTTGTAAAGAGCCATTTGTCTTTTTACAAAAGTGGAATTTTAGAAATTGTCTAACATAATTACAGATTCCAAAGGAAGCTGCCTTTTCAAACCTGTGAAACATAACGTCCTACTTTCCTTCTAACCAGAAAGCCTTTCAAAATCAAGTTTTAAATAGTCTGAAAAGTATAATTTGCCTTTTCTTCATAGTTTAAGTATATTTAAAAGGTAGACAAAAGAGCTTTAAGTAGGATGGTAGATTAGAACAAAACATTCAGTATTGTTAGGGACTGAGGTGTTCTGTTAGATGCCAAAACTTTCAAACACCTTTTGGTTGGAAATCTCTAAACAATGCTGCTTTTACATGTCATTAAACAGGGTGTTTGGATTTCACTGTGACCTCCCCCGATGACTCTTGTATCATTGGGACCCTGTTTATAAGCCAGTTTTCTTGCTGCTGTGGCAAGCACTGCCTACATAGCGGCATGCAAACCTGTTGACACAGACTGTGTACAGACTGTGTCTGATATTTGATGACAGCTACAATTATCTTCTCCCTGTTTACCTTTTACTTCTTAAGAAGTCAACTTCTAATAGTCCCTTTACTCCTGGGGCCATTGGAAACTAAAACCACAAACAAGCAAGACCTGGGTTGTACCTGGAAGATGCTCCCACCTCTTGATGGTCCCTCTTGATTACAGAATAAAGTGCATCCCCTTTGGGGTGGCTAAATTACTCCTCCTTACACAAGCTATTTTCGCTTGCCCGTGGCCATTCAGAAATGGAGCTTCTGGGAAATGGGAAGTAATCATGCTATGCCCTAGGAGTGGTTCTCTACTCCTGCGTCCCTGGACCAGCAGCATCAGCCCCACCTGGGAAACCTGTTGGAAATATACATTTTCAGGCCCCACCCCAGACCTACTGAGATCAAAATTCTGAGATGGACTCTTGCAATCTACAGTTTAACAAGCCTACCAGGTGGTTCTGATAGCTCAAATTTGAGAACTCCTGCTCTAGATAGGAATTCCAGTGTAATTAAGTACAGCTTTATTTGATTAGATTCAAAACTATAATTGATCAAGTCGAATGCATGCCTGTGGGGATAATGGAAAAATACCAAAATTCTACAGAGTAAATTTTAAAATGAGAGAAGATGGTGAGGTTTCTGTACTAGCTATGATACTCATAAAAGTTGTATGGATTTTTACTTTTGTTAAGAAGCTTCTTGAATATCAGAATTTCTTTATCATATGTTATGTATACAGTTTATTTATTCAGCCTTAATTGACTTCTTAAAGATTTTTAAGAATAAACATGGCTTGTTCTTCAGCCTTGTCTCTTTTTTAGGTTGATATCTGTGCAGAAGAATTGGGGAATAATGTAAGACCTGCTGTGACTTTGTTAGGAGACATAAATGCTGTCACTAAACAGGTAAGAGCTTTTGCCTGGGTTTTGGTTTATGTGGCTTGGTCTTTAGGGAATACTCAGTTCTTGAAAATGTTACATCTTGATTCACTTGGCAACAGGTCTACTAACATCTGTTTTAAACAAAATTTATTCTGGAAGGCTATTCTTTTTTTTTCCTTAAAGATTGGTCCTGAGCTAACACCTGTTGCCAATCTTGTTTTTTCTTCTTCTCCCCAAAGCCCCCCATTGCATAGTTGTATATTCTAGTTGTAGGTCCTTCTAGTTCTGCTGTGTGGGATGCCGCCTCAGCATGGCCTGATTAGCGGTGCTAGGTCCGCGCCCAGGATCCAAACCACCGAAACCCTGGGCTGCCCAAGTGGAGCACGTGAACTTAACCATTTGGCCACAGGGCCACCCCCTGGAAAGCTATTCTTAAGTATAACTTTGGAACTTGGTAAATCCAACTCCTTGTATATAACTCCTTATATATACAACTCCTTGTTATCATTTTTATGTAAGTTAAGCGAACATTTTTGGAAGGTGATTGAAAATTTAAAGGCATTTGGTAGGCAAATAGTGATTTATTAAGTAGGATTCAGCTACCTGAAAAACTATAATACAGCGTCCAGAGGAACTGAACTTACAGCCAAGAAATGGCTTTATGTACTGGAAAAATCCAGCTTAGTCTTTCTTCAGGCAATAAAGAGATTTTTAACTCTTCAAATTGTAATCAGTGACTTGTCCAGATTTTTATTATTTGTACATAATTTATGCATCTCACTGTGACAGGAGATAAAATATAGTCATATTTATCACTTGATTTTGGATACAAATTGGTATTGTTATCAAGATTATACAATATTAGGTTGCGGTCCCCAATTAGAATATTAGAATGCTCCGAAGCATTTGGTCTGTATCATGGGAATCCCTAGGTATTTGGGGCTGTCAGCCTTCCTGCAAGGGTCCTATGGAGGGGATGATTTTCTTTCTCATGTCAAAGCCTGAGGAGGACTTAAAAGCCCCTGGCTGTGTGGTGTGGAGGAGGTGGCCCTTCCACTCTGTTCTGTGGCAATCCCAGCATCTGGCAGAAGTCTGCACTGACCCAAACAAAAGCTTTCCATCTTACCTGTTTATTGTCTATCAGTTGTTTGCTGCCTAGAGGAAAAACAAAGAGTATAAGTGATGTGAAGGGAAGGATAGTATAGCAGTATCGTCTTCTTTAAGAGGCATTTTGGGGACAGCCCTGTGGCCTGATGGTTGAGTTCAGTGCATGGAGGCCCAGGTTCAGTTCCCAGATGCAGTCCTACACCACTCGTCAGCTGCCATGCCATGGCACTGCCCAACGTATAAAATAGAGGAATATTGGCACAGATGTTAGCTTGGGGCAAATCTTCCTCAGCAAAAAAAAAAAGAAAGAAAGGAAGATTTTTATGTTAATATGATTTAAGTTTATTTTCAAAAAAGAAAGAAAAAGTTTGTGTTTTTTAGCTTTTAGAACAATTTGATAGAACACCGTGGCAGTATCCTCCAGAGAGCAAGTGGTGGAAAACTCTGAGAGAAAAAATGAAGAGCAATGAAGCTGTAACCAAGGTAATACGGGACCCACAGAAAGTCAAGAACGCTTCGGGTTCATGGTTCAGTCAGTTCTGTCGTGAGATACGCATTCCTGAAAATCACCGCATTATGCAAAATCATGCAGTAAAACCACAGGGCTCATGGGAAAAAGAGTTTAGGGGCATAACTCTCAAAAACTTTGTGAACATTAAGATAGGAACCTAATAAAACTGGTGGGAAAGTTTAACACATGTTAAATGGTCAAGAAATATATATAACAATAAATATGCCACTTTTCCTTGAAAAAGACCTGAAGCTTCTTGTGAAAGTGGGCACTGGAAGGGTTTCAGCCTGTGAGTTACTGTGAAGTGGTAGAAGGAGGGTCTGACGTTGGACAGAAAGTTGTAAGAGTCTGTGGGGGTGGGTGTGAATGGGTGTCCTCAGTTTGACCTTGGCACCAGCTCACACTTAAGAGATCTTTTGGAACCTTAAATCCTGGGGCATGTTCTTCTACTTTTAAGGTATAAGTCCTCCAAGGCATGCATTTATGATAGATAGGTGTTTCATCAAAATTGAAAGTGTGATCTAATGTATAGCCTTCTTTTTCTTTTTCTTTTTTTGTTTTAATTTCATCTGTGTTGAGCTATAATTGACATATAAAATTGTAAGATATTTAAAGGTACATCACGGTGATTTGATAACATATATGTCGTGAAAAGCTTCCCCTCATCCAGCTAATTAGCACATCCATCACCTCATGTTTGTTTGTTTGTTTGCTTGTTTTTTGGTTAGAACATTTACAGCCTTCTTTCTCGGTTGGCGTTTGTGTCGCCCCTGTAAGTTCTTTCCTGACTCCCTCGTCCTCACGCGTGGTTTTGCCTGTTAGCTCAAGGCTTTGGAAATTGTAGTAATATGTGAATCCACCAAACCATCCACTGCGAGCACTGAAATGAGCCACTTCTTCAGGATTTGGCTATTTCTGTTTAAAAATCTTCATATAGAGTGTTTTCTCTTTGATTGGGAGAAAAGTTGTTCCTGATTTTTTTTCAGTTTTGTGTATTCCTATGCATCTTGGTTCAACCGGGTGCCACTTTCTGTGTCCATGTAGCATTTTTCACTGATGCAGTCATGCCTAAGCAGACACGCAGTTCGAATTATGCTTATATTGTTCCCTAATATATCAGTTGTCTTGGAGTAAATTTGCATTTTCAAAACAAGCAGAATTGATTATACATGATTTATCTTTCATTGGAATTTTAATCAGTGACTGTTTCTCCTGTTGAGAGCCAGTCCAACTCTGTTTTCTGAATAGTGTCATGATTAATCCCTTCCTTTCCCTGGAAAGCTCCTTAGTATAAGATGGAAGGAACTTCCTCTCTGCTCTGGTGCAGGAGTGTAGGAAGATCCCTCATCCATCCTGGGTATCATCTCCAATGGACCAGAGCAGCCCAGGTGAAGGGGCCGTGCTGGGACCAGAGCAGC